>NC_092728.1:96992692-97202009 GCF_047496885.1 Scyliorhinus torazame | reverse complement strand
GATTTGACATTGTTCTCATTCCCGGGGGGGGGGGGGGGGGGGGGGGGGGGCGGGGGTCAGATTCTCTGCTGTTAAGGTGCTGTCACAGTGTCTGCTGTCACTCAGCGTTGTGAATGGGAGCTGCTTTCAATCCGGTATTAACAGCACAATATGTATCTGTTTATCCTGGTGTGTTGTCAGGTCACAGCTTTCAAATTCCAGTAACCGGCAGGCATGCTCCTCTCTCTGTCGCTCTCTCTCTCTGCAATGTTTGTGGTCCATTTATTTTTGTTTTGTGGAGAAATGTATTTCAGTTTGAAGAAAGGGCTTTGCCAGCATTGCCCAGGAAGCCCAGGTCAGACAGGTTGGGCCTTTGGAGGATAATCCTCAAAATGGGATATGGACATGCCCTCGGGAGATCCCCTTTGGGGAAAAGGTCATTAAACCATTTGGTTTCTTCCGTTCCCTGTGCCAGCCCTGCCCCCACTCATCACAGACTAAGAATGTTTTCTAAATGAGTTTAGTGCACAGGGTTCACCCTCTCTGCTAACACAAGTTTACTTTATCCTTGCCAGTGATGATTAGGCTCCTTTGAGTTGAGCTCTGTAACTCCTCGAATACAGAAGCTCCCCTCTCCCCCTGTTCCATTCTCCCCTCCCCCTGCTCCATTCCCCTCTCCCCCTGCTCCATTCCCCTCTCCCCCTGCTCCATTCCCCTCTCCCCCGCTCCATTCCCCTCTCCCCCTGCTCCATTCCCCTCTCCCCCTGCTCCATTCCCCTCTCCCCTGCTCCATTCCCCTCCCCCGCCTCCATTCCCTCTCCCCCTGCTCCATTACCCTCTCCCCCTGCTCCATTCCCCTCTCCCATTCTCCATTACCCTCTCCCCCTGCTCCATTCCCCTCTCCCCCTGCTCCATTCCCCTCTCCCCCTGCTCCATTCCCCTCTCCCCTGCTCCATTCCCTCTCCCCCTGCTCCATTCCCTCTCCCCCCGCTCCATTACCCTCTCCCCCTGTTCCATTCCCCTCTCCCCCTGCTCCATTCCCTCTCCCCCTGCTCCATTCCCCTCTCCCCCCGCTCCATTACCCTCTCCCCCTGCTCCATTCCCCTCTCCCCCTGCTCCATTCCCCTCTCCCCCTGCTCTATTCCCCTCTCCTCCTGCTCCATTCCCCTCTCCCCCTGCTCCATTCCCCTCTCCCCCCGCTCCATTCCCCTCTCCCCCTGCCCCATTCCCCTCTCCCCTGCCCCATTCCCCTCTCCCCCTGCCCCATTCCCCTCTCCCCCTGCTCCATTCCCCTCTCCCCCTGCTCCATTCCCCTCTCCCCCTGCTCTATTCCCCTCTCCTCCTGCTCCATTCCCCTCTCCCCTTGCTCCATTCCCCTCTCCCCCGCTCTATTCTCCCCTCCCCCTGCTCTATTCCCCTCTCCCCCTGCTCCATTCCCCTCTCCCCCTGCTCCATTCCCCTCTCCCCCCGCTCCATTCCCCTCTCCCCCTGCCCCATTCCCCTCTCCCCCTGCCCCATTCCCCTCTCCCCCTGCCCCATTCCCCTCTCCCCCTGCCCCATTCCCCTCTCCCCCTGCTCCATTCCCCTCTCCCCCTGCTCTATTCCCCTCTCCTCCTGCTCCATTCCCCTCTCCCCCTGCTCCATTCCCCTCTCCCCCGCTCTATTCTCCCCTCCCCCTGCTCTATTCCCCTCTCCCCCTGCTCCATTCCCCTCTCCCCCTGCTCCATTCCCCTCTCCCCTGCTCCATTCCCCTCTCCCCCTGCTCCATTCCCCTCCCCCTGCTCCATTCCCCTCCCCCTGCTCCATTCCCCTCTCCCCCTGCTCCATTCCCCTCTCCCCTGCTCCATTCCCCTCTCCCCCCTGCTCCATTCCCCTCTCCCCCGCTCCATTCCCCTCTCCCCCGCTCTATTCTCCCTCTCCCCCTGCTCCATTACCCTCTCCCCCTGCTCCATTCCCCTCTCCCCCTGCTCCATTCCCTCTCCCCCTGCTCCATTCCCTCTCCCCCTGCTCCATTCCCTCTCCCCCCGCTCCATTCCCCTCTCCCCCTGCTCCATTCCCGTCTCCCCCTGCTCCATTCCCCTCTCCCCCTGCTCCATTCCCCTCTCCCCCTGCTCTATTCCCCTCTCCCCCTGCTCCATTCCCCTCTCCCCCTACTCCATTCCCGTCTCCCCCGCTCCATTCCCCTCTCCCCCTGCTCCATTCCCCTCTCCCCCTGCTCCATTCCCCTCTCCCCCTGCTCCATTCCCGTCTCCCCCGCTCCATTCCCCTCTCCCCCGCTCCATTCCCCTCTCCCCCTGCTCCATTCCCCTCTCCCCCTGCTCCATTCCCCTCTCCCCCTGCTCCATTCCCGTCTCCCCCGCTCCATTCCCCTCTCCCCCGCTCCATTCCCCTCTCCCCCTGCTCCATTCCCCTCTCCCCCTGCTCCATTCCCGTCTCCCCCGCTCCATTCCCTCTCCCCTGCTCTATTCCCCTCTCCCCCTGCTCCATTCCCCTCTCCCCCGCTCCATTCCCCTCTCCCCCTGCTCCATTCCCCTCTCCCCCTGCTCCATTCCCGTCTCCCCCGCTCCATTCCCTCTCCCCTGCTCTATTCCCCTCTCCCCCTGCTCCATTCCCCTCTCCCCCTGCTCCATTCCCCTCTCCCCCTGCTCCATTCCCCTCTCCCCCTGCTCCATTCCCGTCTCCCCCGCTCCATTCCCCTCTCCCCCTGCTCCATTCCCGTCTCCCCCGCTCCATTCCCCTCTCCCCCGCTCCATTCCCCTCTCCCCCTGCTCCATTCCCCTCTCCCCCTGCTCCATTCCCCTCTCCCCCTGCTCCATTCCCGTCTCCCCCGCTCCATTCCCCTCTCCCCCGCTCCATTCCCCTCTCCCCCTGCTCCATTCCCCTCTCCCCCTGCTCCATTCCCGTCTCCCCCGCTCCATTCCCTCTCCCCTGCTCTATTCCCCTCTCCCCCTGCTCCATTCCCCTCTCCCCGCTCCATTCCCCTCTCCCCCTGCTCCATTCCCCTCTCCCCCTGCTCCATTCCCGTCTCCCCCGCTCCATTCCCTCTCCCCTGCTCTATTCCCCTCTCCCCCTGCTCCATTCCCCTCTCCCCTGCTCCATTCCCCTCTCCCCCTGCTCCATTCCCCTCTCCCCCGCTCTATTCTCCCCTCTCCCCCTGCTCCATTCCCCTCTCCCCCTGCTCCATTCCCCTCTCCCCCTGCTCCATTCTCCCCTCCCCCTGCTCCATTCCCCTCTCCCCCTGCTCCATTCTCCCCTCTCCCCCTGCTCCATTCCCCTCTCCCCTGCTCCATTCCCCTCTCCCCCTGCCCCATTCCCCTCTCCCCCTGCTCTATTCCCTCTCCCCCTGCTCCATTCTCCCCTCCCCCTGCTCTATTCCCCTCTCCCCCTGCTCCATTCCCCTCTCCCCCTGCTCCATTCCCCTCTCCCCCTGCTCCATTCCCCTCTCCCCCTGCTCCATTCCCGTCTCCCCCGCTCCATTCCCCTCTCCCCCTGCTCCATTCCCCTCTCCCCCTGCTCCATTCCCCTCTCCCCCTGCTCCATTCCCCTCTCCCCCTGCTCCATTCCCTTCTCCCCCTGCTCCATTCCCCTCTCCCCCTGCTCCATTCTCCCCTCCCCCTGCTCCATTCCCCTCTCCCCCTGCTCCATTCCCCTCTCCCCCTGCTCCATTCCCCTCTCCCCCTGCTCCATTCCCCTCTCCCCCTGCTCCATTCCCCTCTCCCCCTGCTCCATTCCCTTCTCCCCCTGCTCCATTCCCTTCTCCCCCTGCTCCATTCCCCTCCCCCTGCTCCATTCCCCTCTCCCCCTGCTCCATTCTCCTCTCCCCCTGCTCCATTCCCCTCTCCCCCGCTCTATTCTCCCTCTCCCCCTGCTCCATTCCCCTCTCCCCTGCTCCATTCCCCTCTCCCCCTGCTCCATTCCCCTCCCCCTGCTCCATTCCCCTCTCCCCCTGCTCCATTCCCCTCCCCCTGCTCCATTCCCCTCTCCCCCGCTCTATTCTCCCTCTCCCCCTGCTCCATTCTCCCCTCCCCCTGCTCCATTCCCCTCTCCCCCTGCTCCATTCCCCTCTCCCCCTGCTCCATTCCCGTCTCCCCCTGCTCCATTCTCCTCTCCCCCTGCTCCATTCTCCTCTCCCCCTGCTCCAGTCCCCTCTCCCCCTGCTCCATTCCCCTCTCCCCCTGCTCCATTCTCCTCTCCCCCTGCTCCATTCCCCTCTCCCCCTGCTCCATTCCCCTCTCCCCCGCTCTATTCTCCCCTCCCCCTGCTCCATTCTCCTCTCCCCCTGCTCCATTCCCCTCTCCCCCTGCTCCATTCTCCTCTCCCCCTGCTCCATTTCCCTCTCCCCCGCTCTATTCTCCCTCTCCCCTGCTCCATTCCCCTCTCCCCTGCTCCATTCCCCTCTCCCCCTGCTCCATTCCCCTCTCCCCCTGCTCCATTCCCCTCCCCCCCTGCTCCATTCCCCTCTCCCCCTGCTCTATTCCCCTCTCCCCCTGCTCCATTCCCCTCTCCCCCTGCTCCATTCCCCTCTCCCCCTGCTCCATTCCCCTCTCCCCCGCTCTATTCTCCTCTCCCCCTGCTCCATTCCCCTCTCCTCCTGCTCCATTCCCCTCTCCCCCGCTCTATTCTCCCTCTCCCCTGCTCCATTCCCCTCTCCTCCTGCTCCATTCCCCTCTCCCCCTGCTCCATTCCCCTCTCCCCCTGCTCCATTCCCCTCTCCCCCTGCTCCATTACCCTCTCCCCCTGCTCTATTCCCCTCTCCCCCTGCTCCATTCTCCTCTCCCCCTGCTCTATTGCCCTCTCCCCCCGCTCCATTCCCCTCTCCCCCTGCTCCATTCTCCTCTCCCATTCTCCATTCCCCTCTCCCCCTGCTCCATTCTCCCCTCCCCCTGCTCCATGTCCCTCCCCATCTTCTCATACTCCCCTCCCCCACTGCAGCATCCTCCCCTCTCCTCATGCTCCCAAGCTCCCCATGCCCCCCTGCACCATACTCCACCTGCTCTATTCTCCCCTCTCCCCCTGCTCCCCTCCTCCCCTGCCCCATTCTCTCCTCTCCCCCTGCTCCATACACTCCCTCTCCCTGCTCCACTCTCCCCCTGCTCCAGTCTCCCCCCTTATCCCGCTCCATTTTCCCCTCTCAGCCCGCTCCATACTTCCCTCTGCCTCTGCTCTGTGCTCCCTCTCCCCGTACTCCATGTTCTGACTCCCCCTTCCATGCTCCCCCACACGCTGCCTTCGCGCACACCTTCCCCAAACTTCCACAGCTCTGGGACTCTGCCTCGCCACCTCCCTCCCCCACAAACATCCTCCCCTCACCTTCACCCCCCCTCCCACAACCTCCGCCTCCGCCTTGCACCCCCTTCTCCTCCAGGATGCTGAGCCCTCCACCTCCGGCACCAATCTCTCACCCTGCACCTCTCCTCTCCCCGACCTCTCTGCTTCCATATAGGACCTGCAACCCCCTCCTGCCATGCCCCTCGCCCTTCCCACCACATCCACGACCACCCCTCCTCCTGCCCCACCCCCATCTCACACAACCCCACGGGTGAAAGAATTACGACAAGAATTTCTTAAAAGTGGCCTGACGCAGATAATATTGGCAGTTTTTTAAAAGTATGTTTTCTTTTCTTCCCTCGAGCAGGGAAGGCTAAGAGAAGGTTTAGTACATGTGTTCACAATCAGGAGGGCTTTTGAGAGAGTAAACGAATCCACTGGCGGAAGGGTCAGTAAACCAAGGGGTTTAAGGTGATTAGCAACAGATTCACAAACAAGGTGAAGCAAGTCTTTACATTACGGTTGTTATGATCTGGTCTGTGCTGAAACTAGCTTAGCTTCTTTGTAGTAATTGTGTCTCGGAACCTGAATGTCATGCGCTCATGTGCTTTTTCGTCAGCACAGCTTAGAATCATCTTTTGATACAGGGCAGGAGGCCACAGCCATCGTGCCCGTGTTGACTCTTTGAAAGAGCTCTCCAATCATTCCCCATAAACCCCTGCAAATACCTCCCCATTCACACAGCTGCCCAATTCCTCTCTGCAATGTCAAATTTTCTTTCAGGCAGAACAACCCATTGTGTTAAAAAAAAACCCGAGGGCATTGCCAAACCTTTACGCATTATCATACAATCATAGAATTTACAGTGCGGAAGGAGGCCATTCGGCCCATCAAGTCTGCACTGGCCCTTGGAAAGAGCAGTCTACTTCAAGCCCATACCTCCACCCTATCCCCGTAACCGTAACCCCACCTAACCTTTTTGGACACTAAGGGATTGGATTGGATTTGTTTATTGTCACGTGTACCGAGGTACAGTGAAATGTACTTTTCTGCGAGCAGCTCAACAGATCATTAAGTACATGGGAAGAAAAGGGAATAAAAGAAAATACATAATAGGGCAACACAAGGTATACAATGTAACTACATAAGCACCGGATAAAAGAGAGAGGTTAGTAATGTTAGTCTTAGAATTAAATTTTAAAAGATTAGAACGAGTAAAAGTTAAGTAAAAAGTGGATCTGCTGGAGAGAGCTCTCAGAGAGTCGCCTCGCTCCGGCGCCATCTTCTGTACAATCGGGACAATGTAGCAAGGCCAATCCACCTAACCTGCACATCTTTGGACTGTGGGAGGAAACCGGAGCACCCGGAGGAAACCCACGCAGACACGGGTAGAACGTGCAAACTCCGCACAGACAGTGACCCAAGCCGGTAATCGAACCTGGAACCCTGGAGCTGTGAAGCAACAGTGCTAACCGCTGTGCTACCGTGCCGCAACCACTGTTGCAATGTAGGAAATGCAGCAGCCAGTTTCACATGGCAAGCTCCCACGGACAGCAATGAGGTTAATGACCAGATCGTCTGCTGCTTAGGGATAAATATTGGCCAGGAAAACCCTTACTCTTCAAATAGTGCCATGGGAACATCTGCACGCGGGCCTTGTTCAAGAGGCAACACTGCCAACATGCTTCAGTGTCTGTAATGGGACTCGAATCCACATTATAAAAAAACAAGAGAGCTACCCACTAGCCCTCAGCTACTTCTGTGAAAATGGTTCAGTTACATGGTCATTTAGTGGAATGTGACAATGCTAAAGGGGAAATGAGAACCGACCAGAATTTAATCTTTGTGAAGAAAAGAGCTTGAAAGATTTAATCAGGGGTTGGGCAGAAGAAAGAAGCTTTATCTTGTTGAACACACCACGCTCAATTGCAAAAAAAACTTTGTTGAGGGGAAAATTTCTTTAATGCTATTTTGTGTTATTGCCGTTTCTGCTCCACAGTCTTTTCTTGAGGCTGCTCACTGCTGCTTTACCGGCAGCTCTCGAAATGTTTACGAGAGTGAACCATGATAGTCAGTGTTAACACCTTTTCCAATCTGTGCTCCACCAATTCCAGCCCCCTGAAAAACACACACCCGGCTAGTGGAAAACTCCCGGCCTATGTTTCATAAGGATCCTATGAAACTTCTTAGAACTTTTTGGCCCTGTTAAATCATAGAATTGACAGTGCAGAAGGAGGCCATTCGGCCCATCGAGTCTGCACCGGCTCTTGGAAAGAGCACCCTACCCAAGGTCAACACCTTCACCCTATCCCCATAACCCAGTAACCCCACCCAACACTAAGGGCAATTTTGGACACTAAAGACAATTTAGCATAGCCAAACCACCTAACCTGCACATCTTTGGACTGTGGGAGGAAACCGGAGCACCCGGAGGAAACCCACGCACACACGGGGAGAACGTGCAGACTCCGCACAGACAGTGACCCAAGCTGGGAATCGAACCTGGGACCCTGGAGCTGTGAAGCAATTGTGCTAACCACAATGCTACCGTGCTGCCCTATAGGTGCTATATGAACACAGGTTGTTTTTGTTGCTGTTGTAGAGGGCATCCCAGTTGTTGTAGTAGAGGTCACCCTAATATTATTGATGTTGTTGTAGAGATCGCCCCAGTTATTGTTGTTATAGCAGTCCTCACGGTTGAACCCAGTGTCCACATGGCATAGTTACCAGTGGGAGTCTTAGGGGGAAATGTTTTGGAGTAGGAATACTGGCCAATTTTGTCTTTCCTGTGGCCCAGTTGGTAGAATTCTTGATTCTGAATCAGAAGGTTGTGGGGGTCCAGTCCCACCCACTTCAACAAGTTACGTTTCCGGCCGACCCTTCAGTGCAGCATTGAGGGAGTTTGGAATTTGTCGGAGTCTTTTGGATGGGAAGTTAAATCGAGGCCCTGGCTTTCCTCTCAGATGGACAAAATTCATTGCTAATACTTGATGAAAGAGCAGGGCAGTTCTCCCTGGTGTCCTGTCCAATATTTCTCCCTCAGTCAATGCCTGAGGCAGATTATCTGATCATTGTCTCATTTGTGAGATCTTGCCGTGCACAAATCAGCAGCTGTGTCTCCTACTTCAGTGTTTTTCAAACTTTTTTTCCCGGGACCTACTTTTACCAACCGGCAGACTTTTGGGACCTATGTCGGCCGATGTTCGCGACCCATGCCGGCTGACATTAGCGGCACACGCCGGCCGACCTTCTCAACACGCCATTTTTGCTTACCTTTAATAATACAGGTGAGCCTATTTGGTCCTCACGATCTCACTTGCTTCGTTACTCAATGTTAAAGTTCTGCGAAGGACTTCAGCTGATGATTTAAGTTCTTGCTGCATCCTTTGAAAAAAATCAAGAGGTTTGTCCTCGAACTAGCCATGTTTAATCTTCAAATGCCTTTGAAGATTTGAGGGTTTTAAACTTTCATTTGCCAGTACCCCCCTGAACAAAACATGGGCCTTGCATCCTGATTTGTATTGGCACAATAAAGCCATACCTCAAATCATCTTTATACTGCTTTGTTCCCCGATTTCAGTTTCTTCTTAATGGGCTGTTCACCAGAGGCCCTGGAGCTCATACCTCCGCTGCTTTGTCCTGCCGTGGACTCTCCTGAGAAGCTCTCTCCAGCAGATTCACTTGTGAGATCCTGGCCTGTTTGTGTCTCTGGCCCTCGCTTCCTTATTACAGAATAATCCATCTTCAGTTCTTCACACAGTCCTGTTACTTGCTTGCTGGCAGTTATAAAATGGAGGAATTTCTCCTCCATGATTTCAAACCCAAATCACGGATGTACAGGGCGCGTGGCATCATGCCGGACCCATGACCATCTTTCTGACGTTCATATTTAAAGGCCAGTCGCAGCTGGCATTCTTTTTTGACTTTGAAACTTTATTTCCAATACCTGATTTTTCCAAGTTTATGACTTTTTACTACTGAAAATTAAACAATTTCAGTTGGACATGTGCATCCTTATATTTACACACAAACTTTGTTTTAAATATATTCCCATTTCTTCAGAAATTCAAAAAAGTTTTTACTTGACACACTATGACTTGTCAAACACACTCAGTGACACAATATTTCTTATTGATTCTACTGCACTGCACTACACAAACATCCAAGTCATCTCCTTCTCCATTCTCATCAAAAACACTTACTTCCTGGTTTCCAGAGAGTGGCCACACAAAGTGATGGCTGTGTGGGCTTCTTCCAGTGTTGACACGTGTCAGCTCTATTGACTGGCCTTGTTTGACCGGTATTCTTGGCTGACAAACCTGGCCTGGCTTGCCTCTCACTGTCCAGTAGCTACATCCACCCCAGTCACAGACTGCTGACCACCTCCCAACCAGTACTTCACGTTGTGGAAGTGCAGGCAGATGTTGCATCGGCCGTTGTACAACTTGACCAGGGAGCCGCAGGTCACATACTGCCGATCAGTGGCAGGGGACAAGCTGAGCAGCGCGCAGAGGACAAGTACTAGAGCGGAGCTCTAAGCTGGGGCCACCAGCATTAGCATCGCGCGTCTACGTGGATGCCCGGTCACGGCCTTTGGGGACTTCTTCCCACGATCGGGAACGCCATAACTGATCGCTCCATGGCCCTCCTGACACCCACCCGCGGGTCGCGATCTTGAGTTTGAAAAACCCTATCCTATTTTACGACAGTGACTACAACTTAGATGAACGTCACTGACTGTAACGCATTTTGAGATGACCCAAGGATGTGTAAGGCACCACATTTCTGTGGCCGAGATGGTTGTTGCATTTCCACAAGTCGTTCTCAATAAACAGCCTTACAGCTCAGCCCCTTCTTCTCGGGGGACGGCCATTGCACTCTATATGAAGAAAGAAATACTTGCAGTCACAGAGCAACCGTACCAGGTCTTAACATTTCTCCGAGAGCTTCACCCAATGAATGACATTTGCACTGCAGTGACTTAGCATGTGGATAGACAATCTGTCCCACAAACAGCAATGGGATAAATATGGGGTTGCCAACCTTCTAGGATTTCCCGAGAGCCTTTTGGAATTAAAGATTAATCTACTGGTGCTTCCACGGAAAAAACCCCGGGAGAGAAAAAAAATCATCTGACAAATAAAACTATTGGTGAAACAATGGCTGTTTTTCCACACAATACATAATAGATACTGAGACAAAGGGGAAAGGCGCAGATTCACTCAGTCCCGTTCGATATCAGAAGAACTAATTTGAGCGAGATTGTTAGAGGGTTTAAAATTATGAGGGGATGAGATGGCGTGCATCTTATGAGGGTCATCGTTTTCCACAAAATGTCCCCGGAGGTTGTAGTGTGGAGAGGACCTGAACCTTGCCATGTAATTATTCCCTCAAGTCTCAAGTCAGAGAGAGAGAGGCCTTTGATGTTCATAACTGTCAAGTGGAGTAGAAATGTAACTGGTTCTTCACACAGGTGGTCACACATACCTGTCAACATGATACATTGCCAACTGTATATATGTCTCAGCTGAAAGGGTGTGACATTTCGGATATAGGCCAGACAAGTCTATTCTGAACCACTTGTAAATCGACCTCCCTGCCTCCAGCCCCACACACCCGCTTCAGTGGCTCAGCACAGTGTACACACACACACACACGGGGCAAGATGCCAATTTGAATCTAACCTTATACAGTTTCCCATTTTAGCCTTTCAACCCTGGGGCCGCGTTTTCTCAATTCTTCACTACGGGGTAAACTTTTTCACTTTTTCCCGCCGGGTGAGACGGAAACCTTGACGGACCATTGGAAGATCCGTTGACCTCAGACAGAGATCCCAGGGGTGAGTGCTAAGATGATTCAACCTATTGTTTCCTTTTGGGTATTTTCAGTGTGATTTTGGCAATACATTCTCCACCCAACTTGCCAGTGGTAGAAGGCACCACCATGAGTCAGATGGGAAGGGGGAAGATAATTAACCATGCTTTTGCAAAAAATAAGTTATGCCAAAGCTCTATGAATTCTCAAAAGCGGGAGTATTATAGAATAGAATAGAATCCCCACAGTGCAGAAGGAGGACATTCGGCACATTGAGTCTGCAGTGACCCTTCAAATGAGCTCTCCACCCGCCCCATCCCGGCAACCCCATATCCTAACCTGCACATCCCTGGACTCGAAGGGGCAATTTAGCATGGCCAATCCACCTGCCCCGTATATCTTTGGACTGTGGGAGGAAACTGGAGCACCCGGAGGAAAAACCCCAGGAGGCACGGGGAGAACGTACAAACTCTACACTGTCTGAAGAAGGAACGATAGGACAGATGTTGAGGACTTGGCGGATTTACTAGAATGGTACCAGGGATGAAGGATGTCCATCACGGGAGAGGTTGGAGAAGATGGGGTTGTTCCTGGTGTTAGACGTTTTAGTTGCTATGAAATGAAGAGTCTAAAGTTCTTGTTCCTTTTCACCAAACACCGTTTATTTCACTTCCACAGCCTCTGCACAAAACTCTGAACAACACACCACCTGACAAAGGCACCTGAAGCCCCTTTACATATCAGTGTCAATTAATGGATACTTAACTTAAATGAGACAACTACTTGCAATGTCTCTTTTTTTAAAAATATACATATATTTATTAAGAATTTTAACAAAATGTTTCACCCTTACAAACAACC
The DNA here is from genome assembly GCF_047496885.1 of Scyliorhinus torazame. Lineage (NCBI taxonomy): Eukaryota > Metazoa > Chordata > Chondrichthyes > Carcharhiniformes > Scyliorhinidae > Scyliorhinus > Scyliorhinus torazame. Next base: position 97,190,087 of record NC_092728.1, on the reverse strand, counting down.
CCACCTCCCGTAACAAAAAGAAAGAGAGCTCACATAGCAAGACATGAACATAGTAAATCGATACGATTCAGAGCTTTGTACATTGGATTCCTCCCGTACATGTCAGTTTTCCAGATCATTCATGTATTTTCTTGCTCAAATACCCCCCAAATAACCCCCCCCCCCCACCACGCAACACATCCCCCCCCCCCCTGGGTTGCTGCTGCTGCTGGCCGACCTTCATCTAACGCTCCGCAAGATAGTCTAGGAACGGTTGCCACCGCCTGTAGAACCCCTGCGCAGACCCTCTCAAGGCAAACTTTATCCTCTCTAGCTTGATAACCCCTGCCATATCATTTATCCAGGCCTCCACGCTGGGGGCTTCACCTCCTTCCACATCAGCAAGATCCTTCGCTGGGCTACTAGGGACGCAAAGGCCAGAATGCCGGCCTCTTTCGCCTCCTGCACTCCCGGCTCGTCCACTACTCCAAATATTGCTAGCCCCCAGCTTGGCTTGACCCGGACTTTCACCACCTTAGATACTGTTCCCGCAACTCCCCTCCAGAACCCCTCCAGTGCCGGGCATGACCAAAACATATGGACATGGTTCGCCGGACTTCCTGAGCACCTCCCACATCTGTCCTCCACCCCAAAGAACCTACTCAGCCTCGCCCCCGTCATATGCGCTCTATGAACCACCTTAAATTGTATCAGGCTAAGCCTGGCACACGAGGAAGAGGAATTAACCCTACTTAGGGCATCAGCCCACAGCCCCTCCTCAATCTCCTCCCCCAGCTCCTCCTCCCATTTAGCTCCTCTACCAACGCCTCCCCCTCTTCTTTCATCTCCTGGTATATCGCCGACACCTTGCCCTCCCCGACCCATACACCCGAGATCACCCTGTCTTGAATCTCCTGTTCCGGGAGCAACGGGAATTCCCTCACCTGTCGCCTCGCAAACGCCCTCACTTGCATGTACCTGAAAGCATTTCCCGGGGGTAACCCAAACTTCTCCTCCAGTGCCCCTCGGCTCGCAAACGTCCCATCAATGAACAGGTCCCCCATTCTTCTAATCCCTGCCCGATGGCAGCTCTCAAACCCCCCGTCCATCCTCCCTGGGACAAACCAATGGTTACCCCTGATCGGGGACCATACCGAGGCTCCCATCGCACCCCTGTGCCGTCTCCACTGGCCCCAGATCTTTAACGTTGCCGCCACCGCCGGACTCGTGGTGTACCTTGTCGGCGAGAGCGGCAGTGGTGCCGTCACCAGCGCCCCCAGGCTCGTTTCTTTTCAGGACGCCATCTCCAAACTCTTCCATGCCGCCCCTTCTCCCTCCATCACCCACTTACGGATCATCGTCACATTGGCTGCCCAGTAGTAGCCACCCAGATTCTGGACTGCGCTCCAGAAACCCCCTCCTTACCCTCGGGGTCTTATTCGCCCACACAAACCCCATAATACTCCTGCCTACCCTCTTAAAAAAGGCCTTGGTAATTACAATTGGCACTGGAACACAAAAAGAAACCTCGGGAGGACCACCATTTTGACCGACTGCATTCTACCCGCTAGCGAGAGCGGCAACATGTCCCATCGTTTAAAGTCCTCCTCCATCTGCTCCACCAGCCTCGTCAGATTACGAAAATGTAGGGCCCCCCAACTCCGAGCTATTTGGATCCCCAAGTACCGAAAGCTCCTTTCCGCCCTCCTCAACGGTAGATCGTCTATCCCCCTTTCCTGGTCCCCTGACTGCACTACAAAAAGCTCACTCTTCCCTACATTGAGCTTATAGCCTGAAAAATCCCCAAACTCCCTTAGAGTCTGCATGACCTCCACCATCCCCTCCACTGGATCCGCCACATACAACAACAGGTCGTCTGCGTAAAGCGACACTCGGTGCTCCTCTCCCCCTCGGACCACCCCCCTCGATTTCCTAGACTCCCTTAATGACATGGCCAAGGGTTCAATTGCTAATGCAAACAACAGGGGGCACCCCTGCCTCGTCCCACGATACAGCCGAAAATACTCCGACCTCCGCCGATTCGTAACCACACTCGCCACCGGGGCTCTGTATAATTGCAATGTCTCTTAACCCATTACTTAACAGTCTCCCCTTCGTTGGAGAAAAAAAATAATTAGGTGAAAACAAAATTTCAAGAAATTCAAAAACACACACATGATGTCCCTCCCCTTTTTTTGTTTTGTTTGGACGAGAAAGAAAAAAAAAAGAGTCACAGAAACAAGCGCCCTTCATTAACAATATCCAAAAGTTTCTGTGAACTCACCCCTCTTTTCATAAAACAGTCTGACAGTTGATAGCTCCTGTCGACCCATTTAATTTTTGTTATTTCCCCTCTGTCCAACATCTGCTTCAAACTTGCGATGTCTATCCGTAACCTCTTTTCATTGACACTTTTTGTAAAGTGCACATTTTCCCACAGGGATTTATTGTCAATGTGACAGTCAATAGGTACATCACCCAAATCCCCTAATCCCCAAATTTCTGTCTTTATCATACTTATATAAAAAGCCATATCCACCGCCTCTACAAGGCTTAACGTCTCAGCAGCCAAAGTGCTTTTAACGACTCTCCTTATTTACCATTGTTCCCCAAAAGGAAAATTATAAAACCTCCTGCACTTGAAACCCCATCACATAAATTTGCGTAGGACGCATCACTATAAACTATGAGTTTCAAGTGCTTAAGGTCACCTAAAACCGGGAACTTCAAAACACACTCCTGCATTTTTAGTTTGGCCAACGCTTTATTTGCTCTTATTATGTCTTCCACTTTGGGATCATTCATTTTTGTACTCAACTCTAAGACATCAAAACTCATGTCCGGTCTAGTCTGTCTACCTAACCAGTTCAGTTGCCCAATTAAACTTCGCAGTTGCTCTTTTTCTATCTTTGAAACCATTGCGTCTTTTTGTGAAACTCGGCCACGACTAATTGCTATTGGGGTGATGCTTTCCAAATAAGGGGCGAGATTCTCCGACCCCCCGCCGGGTCGGAGAATCGCCGGGGGCTGGCGTGAATCCCGCCCCCGCCGGTTGCCGAATTCTCCGGCACCGGAGATTCGGCGGGGGTGGGAATCGCGCCGCGCCGGTTGGCGGGCCCCCCCCCGGCGATTCACCGGCCCGGATGGGCCAAAGTCCCGCTGCTAGAATGCCTGTCCCGCCGGCGTGGATTAAACCACCTCTCTTACCGGCGGGACACGGCGGCGCGGGCGGGCTGGGGGGGGCGCGGGGCGATCTGGCCCCGGGGGGTGCCCCCATGGTGGCCTGGCCCGCGATCGGGGCCCACCGATCCGCGGGTGGGCCTGTGCTGTGGGGGCACTCTTTCCCTTCCGCTTTCGCCACGGTCTCCACCATGGCGGAGGCGGAAGAGACCCCCTCCACTGCGCATGCGCGGGGATGCCGTGATGGCCGCTGGCGCTCCCGCGCATGCGCCGGCCGGCAATGTCATTTCCGCGCCAGCTGGCGGGGCACCAAAGGCCTTTCCCGCCAGCTGGCGGGGCGGAAATCAGTCCGGCGCGAGCCTAGCCCCTCAAGGTTAGGGCTCAGCTCCTCAAGATGCAGAGGATTCCGCACCTTTGGGGCGGCGCAAAGCCAGACTGATTTGCGTCGTTTTTGGCACGGTCGGCGGACATCGCGCCGATTACGGAGATTTTCGCCCAAGATTGCTGACATAAAGTTGCCCCTAACTTAGCCTGTCCGATTTCCAGTCTAATATATTTAAATGCACCGGAAGCCGATGCTAAAGCTGAATTTAACCTGCAATTTGGTCGATCTGCCAAAATTTTCCGAAGCATGTCATCGATGACAGCATGATTTCTTTCACAGACACCATTACTAAATGGGCTTTCTGCAGCCGTAGTCATTACTCTGATATTCATGTTTTCACACATATCCCTAAACTCATCGTAGCAAATTCTCCCCCATTGTCCGTAAGGAATTTTGCCGGTGGACCCATTCCTATCCCTATCCATTTTTCCACGTTTTGATCCAGAATTACTCTCTTTTCTTTACTTCGTACAATCGTTGATTGACTAAATCTGGTTGCTAAATCTACAAAATGCAAAATAAATATATTATTTGCTTTATCCCAGATCTTAAGGTCCATGGCCACAATGTCGTTAAAATCCCTGGCCAAAGGTAGGGTTACTATCGGTCGTGCTGGTGTCCTTCTGTACTTCCTACCTACTTCACAGCGGTCACCAACCTGTTCTATCAGTTTAGTATAGTCATCATCCCTTACCCCTGCATCCTTTGATAAATGTTTCAGCCTCCGAGGAGACGGATGTGTAAATTGCCTATGCAGTTTTAATACCACAAGCTTTTTATCAGCTAAAGTCCCATTTTCAACTGCCATTAACACATCCTTAACCACTCTACTTGAAAAATTATTTGTCAGTAATGGAATACAATAGTGTCCCGACTGTGTAAATTGTAAGTCCACAGTCTTTCCAAAAACTGTTGCCTTATCCTGTTCCATATCCAGTTTCATGTGTGCTTTCTTCATCGACGGTCTGTTCAGAAGCAAAGGTATCTCACTTGATACAACATCCGTGCTAATGAAATGATTCACTCCGACAATATTGCAAGGGATCACCACTCTTTTTAGCGACTTCAGAGTATTATCATCCCCAAACCTGAAACTTGTGGAACTTTCAAATTCCTTTACCTTGTTACGATTTTCAGCATTCAAAGAGTCCAGGTAACATTTTAACCAGTCAATTCCACACACAGTAGATGTGCAACCACTGTCCAATACAGCACAGTTGAAGGATTCTGCAACCAACACCCTCATTACCGGCGTAAAACTGCTTGTCAATAGGACAATGCCTTCTTTCTGGTCACTATCTTTTTCCTCTTCTGACTCTTCCATGTCATGTGTCGCTTCAAACAATCTATCATAACGAGTTGGACAGTTGAAAGCATAATGGTATTGAGAGTCAAATCGAAAACATCGATTTATCATGCCCCGTGCATTTCTGGGGTTCATCTTCCTATTGTAGGTTCTAACTGGGTTTCTGTCTTCATAATTTTGTTGTCTTGGTTTCCGTCTATAGTCTTGAGCCCTGTTCGTAGCCATACGATTTCGCCATCCTGTTACTAGTGTATCTTCCATATTCTGCCTTATTGCAGGCTGACCTATTTGGGTCATCAGAGCCATCGGAATCGAATGTTTCCTTATCAGTAAACTGAACTCCTGTCAAAACCAGGAGCCTATCCATGTTGCTCACTCACAGACTGGAAATTCCAGATTGTGTTTCTGCAGCCTTTTATATAGTCTGCCAAATTCCATTACATAGCCTTCCATGGAGATATCCTCCATTTTCCGGAACTTATCAAAATCCGACCATGCTTCATACGCACTTAACAAGTCATCTTTCTTATAAATCTTATCCATATAATGTGATAAAGTCTCCAGACGTTCTTCTGAGTCTAACTCTTCCAATTCCAGCTCAGAAAGCACTTTGTTTTGGATTTTACTGCCATATGGTAGAGAAAGAGCCAATGCCATACCTTGTTTTCTCTTTCCCAAAGCAGTTACTTTAGTCCACATAACTACTGCACTTCTCCATTGGTCGTACGATTCCCTTTCAGAAAATAAGGGAGGATAGTCATATCCAGCCATCTTTAACCTGGGTTCAGCCATGTGTCTATTTTTTTCCTTCTCACTCACTCCTTGGTTTGATCAGGAAAAGTTGTATCTTTCAAACCTTCACATTTGCACAGCAACCATCCTCTGCTACCAATTGTTAGACGTTTTAGTTGCTGTGATATGAAGAGTCTAAAGTTCTTGTTCCTTTTCACCAAACACCATTTATTTCACTTCCACAGCCTCTGCACAAAACTCTAACAACGCACCACCTGACAGAGGCCACCTGAAGCCCCTTTACATATCAGTGTCAATTAATGGATACTTAACATAAATGAGACAACTAATTGCAATGTCTCTTAACCCATTACTTAACACCCAGGGTTGTTCTTTTTTTAAATATAAAGTGAAGGTTATGAAAGAGTGGGTTTGGGAGTAACTCCTCCACTGGAGCAGGATGGCTGATAATTAGAGGTTACAGATTCAAGATAATTGATAAGCAAACCTGAGGCAAGATAAGGAGAATTTTCTTTGTGAAGCAAGCTGATCTGGAATCCACTATCTGAAAGAGCAACAGAAGTTGATTTAATAGTAACTTTCAAGGAAATTGGATGGATATGTGAAAAGCATTGGCAAGAAAGAGCAGGGAGGTGGAGCTAATTAGATGGCTGTTTCGAAGAGCTGGCACAGGAATGATGGGTTGAATGGCCTCCTTCTGTGCTGTACAATTCTATGAATAACTACTGGTGTATGTGCTTGTTATGGGCCAGGTATTAGAGAATCCCAAAGTGTATCATGGAGTTCACCTGACCCACAACTTTTAATACATTGTGGTATGGGGAGCACACGGCCCACTCTACAGGTGTGGTACAGCAGAAATGGACCAGTATTTTTTAAAGCAAAACAATGTTTATTCTATGAACTCAAGTTATCCTTTCTAAAACAAACAGTGAACATCTTAGCAACCAATAAATCAAATACACCCACCAAAGAATACAACACTAAGTAATTTGTAAGCTGTTCTTTTAACACTCAGAAGACTTAACAAACCTTTAAACAGGAGCACATTAGGTTTCCATTCACTACTGATAACATTTATAATTCTGAATTCACCAAATGATCCAGAGATAGTCTTTGGATGGCAGAGAGAGACCAGCAGTACAGCTGCTTTGTTTGACTTCAGCTGCAACACACTGAAAAACGAAACCAAAAAGACAGACACACCCAAGCTTTTCTCAAAGTGAAACTAAAAAGCAGAGCCAGAGCTCAGCTCCACCCACACTCTGACATCTCTGCAGTAACATGAGCAGCCAAACCATTTCTTAAAGCGACATTCTCATGACAGTGCTTAACACTACAAATTTGAGGGCAGCACGGTGGCGCAGTGGGTTAGCCCTGCAGCCTCACGGCACCGAGGTCCCAGGTTCGATCCCGGCTCTGGGTCACTGTCCGTGTGGAGTTTGCACATTTTCCCCGTGTTTGCGTGGGTTTTGCCCCCACAACCCAAAAGATGTGCAGGCTAGGTGGATTGGCCACGCAAAATTGCCCCTTAATTGGAAAAAATGAATTGGGCACTGTAAAAAAAATTTTTTTAAACACTACAAAGTTGATGGGACTCTTTGAAAAGGTGGAATTCAAACCCAGGAGAGGAGTGGCTATTCCTTTCAGTACTGGGCAACCTTTGGCCTGAATCTGAATAACGCTGATAATGATTTCCTTTCACTAGGAGACAAAGAAGCAAACATCCAGTTCAGGGCTCCCTGGAGCTGGTTTTAGGTGGCACCTCGGTGTTGCAAGAGTAGTGTGAGCTCTTGACATTTCACTAAACTGCTGGACCTAGGCATCAGTAAAAATAACACATTGGCGATGAGAGGGCAGGATAGGCAGATGATTAAATCGTGTTGAGGCCAGGTTTTTTGATTGTCCATAGGGGCCAGAACAAGAGAGAGTGTGCTTTGAAAATAGCGCTCCCAGAGGCCTTGTCTGTGTCCTGACACCTCCGGAATGTGCTAGAATTTTGAAAGTGAGGGCCCAGGGAGAGAAGTCGGGAACCGGTTAACCTCCAATCAGCTGCCTATTAACTTCCTTTTTTTTAAAATTTAGAGTACCCAATTATTTATTTATTTCCAATTAAGGGGCAATTTAGCCTGGCCAATCCACCTATCCTGCACATCTTTGGGTTGCAGGGGTGAAACCCACACAGACATGGGGAGAATGTGCAAACTCCACATGGGCAGTGACCAGGGCCGGGATTTGAACCCGGGTCCTCAGCGCCGCAGTCCCTGTGCTAATCACTGTACCACATGCCGCCCCTATTAATTTCCTTGAGGCGTTTTTTAATGAGGCAGAGAGGGGGATAAGGTGATTTTGCATTTGTAAATCACCACACCCGAATAGGCTGGTGTATGTTAGTATACAGCTTGTGTTCAACCTGGCAGAAGTGAATAATTTTGTTTTTATGTTGATTAATTTTGGGGCCTAGGGTTTTGGCTTCAGATCAAGCATGTTACCTTTCAGTCAGCCGCTTGGCCACTTGTGTGCACATTGAGGCTGCTGTCCCTCTGAGGTGTGACAACAGGCCCATCATGGCTGCCATCTGCCTTTGACCCTCATACTCTGCAGGCAGCTCCTGTGCCCTGATAATCCTCGACGCAGAGCGCCCGATTTGTCGCTGGCCCAAGGTAGTATCGCATGAATGACCCAAATGCAGGGGGGGAGGGGGTTGACACCCGGAATTTATCCTACCCCAAATTAAAATTAAGCCCAGACTATTGGGCATCGGTTTCCAAATATTTGCTGTGCAGTTGGTAACTTTGAGCTGGAAAGAGTCGCAGAATCCCCGGCAGAACTGTAAGTGGCTCAGGAGAGGTTGCTTGACAAGCCTGAACCAGGCTCGTACAACTGTCCAAAGTTGCTACATGTCCAAGGGGATGAGGGTGGGGCTGTGGAGTCAGCAGAACGTGTCCGATCTCATTCTTTGGAAAGGCGGCCTGGAATTTGATGCCAAATCCGACCCACCAGCTGTCTGACTCCAGGATTTAAAGAGCAGTTTTGATAAGTGTGGCATGTGGCATCTCAAGGGAGGCACCTGTGACTGGTAACCTTATATAAGCACAGGGGCTGGAATGCAGGAGTGGAATCCTAACCTCTGACAGATGAAGCTGAAGCCTTTTGCGCTGCTTGACGGCACAGGGTAATCATTTTTCAGAGGGTTCTTTAGTGTAGAAAGCACCCTGTCAAATCGATTTAGTTAACCCAATAAGAATAAACCATATTTGGGAAACAGTGAAATCGGGAATGTTGTGTGAAGACCCATTGCTCCGGCAGATTTGCATGAATCTGAACAAGTCGATTTTGGTGTTTCTTTATTCTCAAGAGCTTCCTAGAAAAAGCACGTGCTCAGTCTGAGGGCTGCACCCAAACCTCCACTTTCTAGGAAGCTCTTGACTGTGAAAACACACTTTTTAACCACTTCAAAGGTTTCCACCACAATGAAGGGAATACTTTTACCTGTGTCTCACACATCTTTGAACTTGACATGCTGTGAGGTTCAAAGGATTTAGGGGGACGGATGGTATCACTTTCACTTTATTATCTTTTTTTAAATTTTAATTTTTTAAAAAACTTTTTCTGAGTTGCAAAGCCAGGGCTCAGAGTGTGGGTCAGGGGCGAAACCCCTAATCCAGCTCCTCGCCTGCTCCAAAAACCAATTCAAATTGAATCCAGTTCATGGTCCCCACAAGAGAGACATACCAGATCTGAGCCAAAAGGCTACGACACATGATCTTAGCCAAAAGACCGAGAAGCGATTTTATTATCGTTTATGACCTCCATACCACAAAAGACCACCGACCTGAGCCCGTCCAGCCTGGCACAAGCCCCCTGACCCCCACATCCCATGAAGGATTCCCCTCGGCACCCTAGAGGCAAGTGTGTGGAGGGTACTCATCCCCTTGCCATCACTCAGAGTGTAAGGTGCCAGGTTGGCAATGCCAAGGGGTGGGGTCCGAAGAGGAGAGATTAGGGCAGGGGGTAAGGGGAGGAATTAGGGGGTTGTTGAAGAGGGACACTGAAAGGGGGGCTGAAGGGGAGTACTGAAGTGGGGGGTGGGATCCTTGCCAGCGATCAGGAGGGGTAGCAGCATTCTGAGATCAGGAACCTTTAAAGCTGGCACCCCAATCTCTGAGGAGCAGGACTTATCAGAGGGATTAGGTCCTGACCCTCTAAAGTCCAGCAAGAATCCCAATGTGCCAAGTATGGGCTGGAGCAGGGGGAAATGTTTCGATACATGCAGGTTCAAGATTTTGCCAGAAAGGAGATACTGAGCTTCCCGATGGAGCCGGCCTACACATTGCTGGAGGAGGTGCTGACGACAGGGGGACTGGAGACGGGGGTAGGGTCGGCGGTTTACGGAGCTATTTTGGAAGAGGAGAAGGCACAACTGGAAGGGATCAAAACAAAGTGGGAGGAAGAGTTGGGAGAGGATATGGAGGAGGGGTTCTGGTGTGAGGTGCTCCGGAAAGTGAACGCCTCCACCTCGTGCGCGAGGTTGGGGCTGATACAGCTGAAGGTGGTATACAGAGCACACCTCACGAGGGCGAGGATGAGCCGATTCTTTGAAGGAGTAGAAGATGTGTGTGAATGTTGTGGGGGGTGGCCCCACAAATCACGTTCATATGTTTTGGTACTGTCCAAAGCTGGAGGGTTACTGGAAGGAGGTTTTTAGGGTAATCTCTAAACTGGACCCGGGTCCCCGGGAGGCCATATTCGCGATGTCGGGCCAGCCAGGGTTGGAAACAGGGGCGGAGGCAGATGTTGTAGCCTTCGCCTCGTTGATCGCCCGAAGGCGGATCCTGTTGGGTTGGAGAGCAGCTGTTCCACCCTGTGCCCTGGCGTGGTGGGGGGACCTGTTGGAATTCTTGACTCTTGAGAAGGTTAAGTTTGAACTGAGGGGAAGGATGGAGGGGTTCTACAATTAATGGGCATTATTCATTATGCACTTTCAAGAACTGGATAACATCGAACATTAGTTGGGAGAGGGTGGGTGGGACGGTTGGGGGGAAGGGGGGGGGGGGGTTTGTGTTAATGGTGACTATGGGTGATTCCTGATTCCTTTTTGTCATTTGTTTATGTGAACATGCGGGCTAATGTTTGTGGTTTGATGGGAGGATGGGATCTTTGTTATTGGTATGGGGATTGACATATTTGTTACTGATTATTGTTTATTGTTGGTGGGTGTAAATTTGGGAGAATATGTGAAAAAGGGGGAGAATAAAAATATTTTTATAAAAGAATCCCAATGTGCCTTTGAATGGCTCTGAAAACCCGTTCCTGGGTAATTTTCTTTCTTTGATCAGAAGAATCGCACCTTATAGTTCAAAGAGTTTAGGACAGCGCAGTCAAAAACAGGACTAATTGAAAGTTTTTACCTGGTCACCCAAACAGCTGACAGTAATCACAAGATCACTGCATCTGAGGAAAGGCTGCTAGCCCATCATGGTCCATCGACGTGATGTCCCCTACAGTCTACCCCATTGCTTCATCTAACTACCTCTTAAAATGTTCCAATGTTTTCATCTCTATCTGGGAGCCCATTCCATGTAGCAATCAGTTATGTGAAGTAAAATTCCCTTAACACATTCCTGAATTTGTCTTGAACTAATCAAAGTTGCCAACTCTGAACAATTTCTTGGTAGTTTAATCCCATGATTTATCCCAGCCAATTGGAAGGTTGGTAGGCTCATATTACCTGATTGGAGGATTTTTGGCTCTTAATATTTTTCTCCCATCACTGGTATTTAAGTGTCCACCCAAGGAAAAAGTAAAGTACAATTATTTTCCAATGTCCTTATTATGTAAGTCCCCAGGGCCGAATGCTCTGCACCCCAGACTATTTAAGGAAGTTGCCCATGAAATACTTGGTGATTATTTTCCAGCATTCTATAGACCTGGAAGAGTTTCAGTGGATTGGAGGGCAGCTAATGTAAACCCACTTTTTAACAAAGGAGGGCGAGAGAAAACAGGAAATTATAGACCGGTTAGCCTGACATCGGTGGTGGGGAAAATGCTGGAGTCAATTATTAAGGATGCAATAACTGAGCATTTGGAAAGTGGGGACAGGATCGGTCCAAGTCAGCATGGATTCACAAAAGGGAAATCATGCTTGACAAATCTTCTGGAATATCTTGAGGATGGACAAGGGTGAACCAGTGGATGTTGTGTATCTGGACTTCCGAAAGGCTTTTTACAAGGTCCCACACAAGAGATTAGTGAGCAAAATGAAAGCTCATGGTATTGGGATAATGTATTTACGTGGATAGAGAACTGGTTGGCAGACAGGAAGCACAGTGACAGGCAGTGACTAGCGGGGTACCGCAGGATTCAGTGTTGGGACCCCAGCTATTCACAATATACATTAATGATTTGGACGAAGCAATTGCATGCAATATTTCCAAATTTACAGATGACACTTGAATTTAAATCACCACTTTTACTAGAAATCTCCCCCTAAACCAAAAAGGTTCAAAAAGATTTTCTAAATGGTGTACAAGGATTTTCATTCCTTGACTCCCTTGCCGACTTAAGTAGGTGCTATTCAGGTCAAACTAATATTTCAAGTTATTCCCGGTATAACCTATATCTACAAAGAAAGTTTTATCTACTTACCACTCAGTAGCTTCGATCCTGGGTCCCGCCTTGCTGAGGTATAGTAAAGTAGACTTTGACAATTTTGCAATAACCACTACTTCAGTTCAAATAAATTTTTAACTTGTTTTATTTCACTTCAAAAGATAACATCACTGTCTTTACAACAAGTAAAAAAGATCTTGCTTCTGAATTTTCCGTTCCAGTTGTTCGGCCCTTCGTGGCCCCCCTGACAATCACTCTTCTTATCTGTGGGGGTTCTCAGTAACTTCGGCCCCCTGTTCGGCTCCTGCATTCAGTCATTCCCATCTTCCGAAGCAGCTCTGAGAGCTGGAAGTGATGACGGCTGTTGGCAATTCAGGATATTTATTACCGTTCTCACAGCCGTGCAGGTTACATTTTATTATCATATCATAGAATTTACAGTGCAGAAGGAGGCCATTCGGCCCATTGAGTCTGCACCGGCCCTTGGAAAGAGCACTCCACTTAAGCCCCACACCTCCACCCTATCTCCTTTATCCCCGGAACCCAGTCATCACACCTAACCTTTTGGTCACTAAGGGCAATTTAGAATGTTCAATCCACCTAACGCATACAAAATGATCAGGGGGTTGGATAGGGTGGACAGTGAGAGCCTTCTCCCGCGGATGGATATGGCTGGCACGAGGGGACATAACTTTAAACTGAGGGGTAATAGATATAGGACAGAGGTCAGAGGTAGGTTCTTTACGCAAAGAGTAGTGAGGCCGTGGAATGCCCTACCTGCTACAGTAGTGAACTCGCCAACATTGAGGGCATTTAAAAGTTTATTGGATAAACATATGGATGATAATGGCATAGTGTAGGTTAGATGGCTTTTGTTTTGGTGCAACATCGTGGGCCGAAGGGCCTGTACTGCGCTGTATTGTTCTATGTTCTATGTTCTAACCTGCACATCTTTGGACTGTGGGAGGAAACCGGAGCACCCGGAGGAAACCCACGCACACACGGGGAGAACATGCAGACTCCGCACAGACAGTGATCTTCAAGTAATATCTTCTGCTCATTTATGTAATTTTGTTTGTCCATTGTATTCATCTAGTTTCCATCATGTCTAACAAGAGGATATTTCAATGATAAGCATTGGTAAAAAATGCTTTGATGCTTGTCAAATCTTAGAGGAGTGATACATCCGGTTCTCGTCATGTTTAAACTGATTCCTGCTTGGTGTTAATTTGTGCCTGAGTAGACTCAATTGTTATCGCCAGACTTCCACGTCTAACATGAAGTTTCTATTATTCACAAATGCATATTATTTCACGTAATTCACTGAAAATTCTGGCAATTCTAATCAATTGTTTGCTAAACTTCTATAAAACTATGTAACTAAAACTTAACTTGCTAGAATTTCTCTAACTTGAAAAAAAAAGTATCAGATTACAGCATAAGCTGTTTTAGAACTGTTCTCTTAAAGCCTGTGTGATAACTGTTGTCTGCATCTCAAACCCTCTTTTCTGAATGTCGTTAACCCTTTGTGGGATTTTTGCTTGCTCTTTCTCATATTCCTTCGGGTTTTATCAGACCTTCATGTTTCAAATGACATCTTACCCACTTTACTTTACACACTAAGCTGGGTGGCAGTATGTGCTGTGAGGAGGATGCAAAGAGGCTGCAGGGTGACTTCAACAGGCTGGTTGAGTGGGCAAACACTTGGCAAATGCAATATAATATGGGTAAATGTGAGGATACCCACTTTGGTGGCAAAAACAGGAAGTCAGATTATTATCTGAATGGTGGCAGTTTAGGAACAGGGGAGGTGCAACGAGACCTCGGTATCATGGTGGAACAGTCGCTGAAGCAGGCGGTGAGGACCACTAACGGCATGCTGGTCTTGATAGCGAGAGGATTTGAGTATAGGAGTAGGAATGTCTTGCTGCAGTTATACAGGGCCTTGGTGAGGCCACACCTTGAGTATTGTGTGCAGTTTTGGTCTCCTAGTGTGAGGAAGGACATTCTTGGTTTTGAGGGTGTCCAGCGAAGGTTCATCAGACTAATTCCCGGGATGGCAGGACTGACATATGAAGAAAGACTGGATCGACTGGGCTTGTACTCACTGGAGTTTAGAAGAATGAGAGGGGATCTCATAGAAACATATAAAATCCTGATGGGATTGGACAGGAGAGATGTGGGAAGAACGTTCCCGATGTTGGGAATGTCCAGAACGAGGTGGGGTTACTGGGTTACGAGAATAGGGTGGATGCGTGGGCTTAGGTAGAATGCTCTTGCCAAGGGCCAATGCAGAATTGATGGCCCGAATGGCCTCCTTCTGCACTGTAAATTCTATGATTCTATGAACTGGGGGTCACTGTCTAAGAATAAGGGGCTGAAGACTCCAGACCAAACCAAGTAGGATCGCAAACTGGATTTTGCGGTATCTAGGGGGGCAACCCATGGAGATTTTCCTGGGAGTCTGTAAAATTAGGTAACTGGGACACCGTTGCCATAATGGAGCAGGTTGTGTGCACGCTAGTGGCCCTCCCACTCACTAGTGATGCCCCGATGGGAGAAATGCCACACACCGGGCAGCAATATTCCCGCACCGACATTCTGGAAAACGGCAGAGGGGATGGGAAAAAAAACACCAAACACTCAGCAACTGTGACAGTTGCCGGAAGGTTCCAGCTAGGAGTGACTCATGTTCGCAACAGAGACTGCCAGATGAGCAGGGAGGTGTCCTACGATGAAGTATTCAACAGGCATGTTGATGAACCTGTACCAGTTACCATTCTGCTGGAGGGAAGGTAAACGTTTTCACATCACAAATCACATCAAGGTTCACTCTAACAGACAGTCCAGGCAGCATTCCATGCTAGTCTCTTTGACGAGACACATTCAGAAAGGTTTATGTGTGAGGAATTTATAATGTTATAATTTAGCTAGGAGCTCCGTGATTAATAATCCATTTGAAAAGCGGTCTTTCAACCAAAAGGTGTTTAGAGAACCACCTATAATAAATTATGGATCACTTAGCGTTTCACACTGAAGTCAAGAATAGAAGTTAATAGCTTAAAAAGCACCAAACATTAAATGTTAAATTGTTCAAGCACAGGGTTGTGGAGGGGGATTTTTCAATGGAAGGGTTGAGGGGTGAAGGGTTATTTTTAATTGGAAGGTCTGCTAACTCCCAAAGTGCCGCATTTGGCCGTCTGCACATGCTCAGTGTGCTCACAGCCCTGTAGCAGTGGGGCCTACTTTTGGGTTCTGGAAACAAACCAGCAGCTACCTTGACAGCAGGGAGAGTGGCTCGGGCATCTCATCGCCGGCAACAACAGTTCAGGAGTTGCCGTTCTTGCCTTTTCAATTGCGTTGAGCAGTGTCTTGAAACCCCTCGATGTGCGACGACTTGCTTGCGTTGCCCGGGCTGCTCCCAGCGTCCTGCACAATGACCGGAGTTCATAAACGAGATGCTCCTGTGACTTACAGAGGAGGAATCAATTAAAACCCTTTCTGTTGTCTTCTTCTGTTTTAGACGGAAGGATCGTCGCTCACCGAGGATATCGCAATGTCAGGTAATGACTCCTTTCCTCAAGGAATCCTGTTCAGGCAGACCGGGAATGGAAAGCCACTGAAGGGAAAGTGATTCAGCAAGTTCTAGTTGCGGCTTGCGGCTGTGAGACTTTACTCTCTGATTGCTAATCGACCGAGACTGCTTTTAAGACTCGCGTTCAAAAGAATGACCCTGACTTGCTGAGGGCGTGTTACCACAGCGAGCAGCCTCCGGACACAATGCTTGTTCGCGTGTGAGTCAAGCTGCTGGCCGTCTACAGATTATTCGAACAGGGGGTGAATATGGCAGTCGGGCGAGGTCCCCTCGAGTGCACCTTAGCACTAGAGCCACTCAAAGGCAGTGCCCAGTTGGAGTTCTCCTGCCACACGCTGTGGTCAAGCGAGGGAGTGTACAGACAAGGCTGGAATATAAATGGACTGTGAGTGGGATTCCGTAAAACTCACAGACACCGGCACCGTCTCCCAGCCTAGTAGGAAATGCTCCCTCTCTAAGTGGGATATGCTTTGCTAGCACAAGAGGGAAGCATTGGTCTGGGTGATAGCCACGGGTTATAACTGCACATATGGAAATATGTTTGCAACACTACTGAACATAATGAGCCAAGCTGTTCAACACCCTCAGTTAGAGAGAGGGAGCGAGAGAGAGAGAGAGAGAGAGACAGATAGAAAATAGCCCCGGACAGGCAAGGAGAATGGAGGGATCATACAGAACTCTGCAGCTTTTGCTCCTTCACTCTAGGCTGAGAGAAACTGCGAGAGGCGGTACTGCTGGTCACAGGATAATCAATCCAAGTGCCAGCGAATTCAAAGTCTCGCCTGGCCAGAAGATAAAGAGGGAAAATGGATGGGGAAAGGCCTCCCATATCTAAAGGTGCCTGACCAGTTTTCCTCTCTGGGCTCTTGTCAGATAAACAGTGTCAAAGAAATTATAAGTCAGCACTTCGAGTTTTCGCCAAAGGTCCTTTAATTAAACACAAAGTTCTTGGGGGGGTTGGAGAGACCACAGTCATTCCAATTGTCCCCCCTTTACAGAGGTAAAGGCAGGCAATTTATATGAGACAGTAAGCAATATCTAGGACAGAAAGCATTCTTTAGATTAGCAAGAGACAGAAAACCTAGCAGGCCGGAGTTAGATTTTAATAACAGGCCTTGGGTTCCTTGCCTAAGAAAAATAATAATTATATGCTGAATGTGCAGCTATACGCTTGTTTACATTGTATGACCTTCTGACTATTTCAGACAGAACCCTTGACTGAAATAAGGCTAAATATCCAATATCCATCATGCTTTGCCAAGTGCCTATTTCCATGAAAGATAGTCAAGCAGCTGGTTAAGATGAATACAGGGTATTAAAGGCAACTAATCCGCCAACTAAAGTCCCTTCTACAAACAGAATGGTTGTCCCATTGTGTAAGAGGTCATGTTTGGGGAACAGGCTGGCATGTGGCGCAGTGGTTAGCACTGGGACTGCAGCACTGAGGACTCGGGTCCGAATCCTGGCCCCGGGTCACTGTCCGTGTGGAGTTTGCACATTCTCCCCATGTGTGCATGGGTTTCACCCCCACAACCCAAAGATGTGCCGGTTAGGTAGATTGGCCATGCTGAATTGCCCCTTCATTGGAAAAAGAAATAATTGGGGACTCTAAAAATTTTTTTTTTTTAAATGTTTGGGGAACAGGACAGGTTCCATAGTGAGAGAAGTACATCAGTGTCTCGGTTTCTTCAGTTTAGTTCTGAATGGGTGTGTGTGTGTGTCTGGCTGGGTGTGAGTCAGACTGTGTGTCTGGCTGGGTGTGTGAGTGTGGCTGGGGGTTTGTGTGTGTGTCTGGCTGGGTGTATGTGTGACTCGGGGTATGTGTGGCTGGGGCGTGTATGTGTGTGTGTGTCTGGATGGTTGTGTGTGTGTGTGTATCTGGCTGGGTGTGTGTGTGGCTGCCTGGGTGTGTGTGTCTGTGTCTGGATGTGTGTGTGTGTGTGTGTCTGGATGGGTGTGTGTCTGGATGGGTGTGTGTGTTTGTGTCTGGATGGGTGTGTCTGTGTGTGTGTCTGGATGGGTGTGTGTGTGTCTGTGTGTGTGTGTGAGTGTCTGGATGGGTGTGTGTGTGTGTATCTGGCCGGGTGTGTGTCTGGCCATGTGTGTGTTTGGCTGGGTGTGTGTCTCGCTGGGTGTGTGTGTGTATCTGGCTGGGTGTCTGTGTGGCTGTGTGTGTGCGTGTGTGGCTGGGTGTGTGTGTGTGTCTGGCTGTGTTTCTGTGTGTGTCTGGCTGGGTCTGAGTCAGACTCTGTGTCTGGATGGGTGTGTGAGTGTGGCTGGGGGTTTGTGTGTCTCTGGCTGGGTGTGTGTGGCTGGGATGGGTGTCTGGCAGTGTGTGTGTGTGTGGCTGGGTGTGTGTGTGTGTGGCTGGGTGTTTGTGTGTGTGTGTGTGTCTGGCTGGGTGTATGCGTGACTCGGGGTATGTGTGGCTGGGGGGAGCTTGGCTGTGTGTGTGTCTGACGCGGGGGGGGGGTGACTGGGGCGTGTATGTGTGTGTGTGTGTCTGGATGGGTGTGTGTGTGCATCTGGCCGGGTGTGTGTCTGGCCGGGTGTGTGTGTGTATGTGGCTGTGTGTGTGTGGCTGGTGTGTGTGTGGCTGGGTGTGTGTGTGGCTGTGTGTGTGTGTGTGTGTGGCTGGGTGTGTGTGTGGCTGGGTGTGTGTGTGGCTGGGTGTGTGTGTGGCTGGGTGTGTGTGTGTGTGTGTATGTGGCTGGGTCTGAGTGTGCAGCTGGGAGTGTGTGTGTGTGTCTGTGTGTGTATGTGGCTGGGTCTGAGTGTGCAGCTGGGAGTGTGTGTGGCTGGGAGGGTGTATGTGTGTGGCTGGGTGTGTGTGTGTGTGGCTGGGTGTGTGGGTGTGTGTGGCTGGGTGTGTGTGTGGCTGGGTGTGTGTGTGGCTGGGTGTGTGTGTGGCTGGGTGTGTGTGTGTGTGTGTATGTGGCTGGGTCTGAGTGTGCAGCTGGGAGTGTGTGTGTGTGTCTGTGTGTGTATGTGGCTGGGTCTGAGTGTGCAGCTGGGAGTGTGTGTGGCTGGGAGGGTGTATGTGTGTGGCTGGGTGTGTGTGTGTGTGGCTGGGTGTGTGGGTGTGTGTGGCTGGGTCTGAGTGTGTAGCTGGGAGTGTGTGTGGCTGGGAGGGTGTATGTGTGTGGCTGGGTGTGTGTGTGTGTGTGTGTGTGGCTGGGTGGGTGTATGTGTGTGGCTGGGTGTGTGTGTGTGTGGCTGGGTGTGTGTGTGTGGCTGGGTGTGTGTGTGTGTGTGGCTGGGTGTGTGTGTGTGTGTGTTAGGCTGGGTGTGTGTGTGGCTGTGTGTGTGTGTGGCTGGGTGTGTGTGCGGCTGGGAGGGTGTATGTGTGTGGCTGGGTGTGTGTGGCTGGGTGTGTGCGTGTGTGGCTGGGTGGGTGTGTGTGTGTATGGCTGGGTGTGTGTGTGTCTGGCTGGGTGTGTGTGTGTATCTGGCTGTGTGTGTGTGTGGCTGGGTGTGTGTGTGTGGCTGGGTGTGTGTGTGTGTGTGTGTTAGGCTGTGTGTGTGTGTGTTAGGCTGTGTGTGTGTGTGTGTTAGGCTGGGTGTGTGTGTGGCTGGGTGTGTGTTAGGCTGGGTGTGTGTGTGTGGCTGGGAGGGTGTATGTGTGTGGCTGGGTGGATGTGTGTGTGTGTGTGGCTGGGTGGGTGTGTGTGTGTATGGCTGGGTGTGTGTGTATCTGGCTGGGTGTGTGTGTGGCTGCCTGGGTGTGTGTGTCTGTGTCTGGATGTGTGTGTGTGTTTGTGTGTCTGGATGGGTGTGTGTGTTTGTGTCTGGATGGGTGTGTGTGTGTCTGTGTGTGTGTGTCTGGATGGGTGTGTGTGTGTCTGTGTGTGTGTGTCTGGATGGGTGTGTGTGTTTGTGTCTGGATGGGTGTGTCTGTGTGTGTGTGTCTGGATGGGTGTGTGTGTGTGTGTCTGTGTGTGTGTGAGTGTCTGAATGGGTGTGTGTGTGTCTGTGTGTGTGTGTGTATCTGGCCGGGTGTGTGTCTGGCCATGTGTGTGTTTGGCTGGGTGTGTGTCTCGCTGGGTGTGTGTGTGTATCTGGCTGGGTGTCTGTGTGGCTGTGTGTGTGTGTGGCTGGGTGTGTGTGTGTGTGTGTGGCTGTGTTTCTGTGTGTGTCTGGCTGGGTCTGAGTCAGACTGTGTGTCTGGATGGGTGTGTGAGTGTGGCTGGGGGTTTGTGTGTGTGGCTGGGTGTTTGTGTGTGTGTGTGTGTGTGTGTCTGGCTGGGTGTATGCGTGACTCGGGGTATGTGTGGCTGGGGGGAGCTTGGCTGTGTGTGTGTGTCTGACGCGGGGGGGGGGGGGGTGACTGGGGCGTGTAGGTGTGTGTGTGCGTCTGGATGGGTGTGTGTCTGGCCGTGTGTGTGTGTGTATGTGGCTGTGTGTGTGTGTGTGTGTGTGGCTGGGAGTGTGTGTGGCTGGTGTGTGTGTGTGTGTGGCTGGGTGTGTGTGTGTGGCTGTGAGGGTGTGTGTGTGGCTGGGTGTGTGTGTGGCTGTGAGGGTGTAGGTGTGTGTCTGGCTGGGGGTGTGTGTGTGTTTGGCTGGGTGTGTGTGTGGCTGGGTGTGTGTGTGGCTGTGTGTGTGTGTGTGTGGCTGGGTGTGTGTGTGTGTGTCTGGCTGGGTCTGAGTCAGACTGTGTGTCTGGCTGGGTGTGTGAGTGTGGCTGGGGGTTTGTGTGTCTCTGGCTGGGTGTGTGTGGCTGGGATGGGTGTCTGGCTGTGTGTGTGTGTCTGACGCAGGGGGGGGGCGTGACTGGGGCGTGTATGTGTGTGTGTGTGTGTCTGGATGGGTGTGTGTGTGCATCTGGCCGGGTGTGTGTGTGTATGTGGCTGTGTGTGTGTGTGTGTGTGTGTGTGGCTGGGAGTGTGTGTGGCTGGGAGGGTGTAGGTGTGTGTCTGGCTGGGGCTGGGTGTGTGTGTGGCTGGGTGTGTGTGTGGCTGGGTGTGGCTGGGTGTGTGTATGGCTGGGTGTGTGTGTGTGTGGCTGGGTGTGTGTGTGGCTGGGTGTGTGTGTGGCTGTGTGTGTGTGTGTATGCGGCTGGGTCTGAGTGTGTAGCTGGGAGTGTGTGTGGCTGGGAGGGTGTATGTGTGTGGCTGGGTGTGTGTGTGTGTGTGTGTGTGTGTGGCTGGGTGGGTGTATGTGTGTGGCTGGGTGGGTGTATGTGTGTGGCTGGGTGTGTGTGTGTGTGGCTGGGTGTGTGTGGCTGGGTGTGTGTGTGTGGCTGGGTGGGTGTGTGTGTGTGTGTGTGGCTGGATGTGTGTGTGTGTTAGGCTGGGTGTGTGTGTGGCTGGGTGTGTGTGTGGCTGTGTGTGTGTGTGGCTGGGAGGGTGTATGTGTGTGTGTGGCTGGGTGTGTGTGTGTGCGTGTGTGGCTGGGTGTGTGTGTGCGTGTGTGGCTGGGTGTGTGTGTGTGTATGGCTGGGTGTGTGTGTGTCTGGCTGGGTGTGTGTGTGTATCTGGCTGTGTGTGTGTGTGGCTGGGTGTGTGTGTGTGGCTGGGTGTGTGTGTGTGTGTGTGTGTGTGTTAGGCTGGGTGTGTGTGTGTGTTAGGCTGGGTGTGTGTGTGTGTGTGTTAGGCTGGGTGTGTGTGTGTGTGTTAGGCTGGGTGTGTGTGTGTGTGTGTGTGTTAGGCTGGGTGTGTGTGTGTGTATGGCTGGGTGTGTGTGTGTCTGGCTGGGTGTGTGTGTGTGTGTGGCTGTGTGTGTGTGTGTGGCTGGGTGTGTGTGTGTGTGTGGCTGGGTGTGTGTGTGTGTTAGGCTGTGTGTGTGTGTGTTAGGCTGGGTGTGTGTGTGTGGCTGGGTGTGTGTGTGTGTGTGTGGCTGGGTGTGTGTGTGTGTGTGTGGCTGGGTGTGTGTGTGTGTGTCTGGCTGGGTGTGTGTGTCTGGCTGGGTGTGTGTGTCTGGCTGGGTGTGTGTGTGTGGCTGGGTGTGTGTATGGCTGGGTGTGTGTGTGTGTGGCTGGGTGTGTGTGTGGCTGGGTGTGTGTGTGGCTGTGTGTGTGTGTGGCTGGGTCTGAGTGTGTAGCTGGGAGTGTGTGTGGCTGGGAGGGTGTATGTGTGTGGCTGGGTGTGTGTGTGTGTGTGTGTGTGTGGCTGGGTGGGTGTATGTGTGTGGCTGGGTGTTTGTGTGTGTGGCTGGGTGTGTGTGGCTGGGTGTGTGTGTGTGGCTGGGTGGGTGTGTGTGTGTGTGTGTGGCTGGATGTGTGTGTGTGTTAGGCTGGGTGTGTGTGTGGCTGGGTGTGTGTGTGGCTGTGTGTGTGTGTGGCTGGGAGGGTGTATGTGTGTGGCTGGGTGTGTGTGTGGCTGGGTGTGTGTGTGTGCGTGTGTGGCTGGGTGTGTGTGTGCGTGTGTGGCTGGGTGTGTGTGTGTGTGTATGGCTGGGTGTGTGTGTGTCTGGCTGGGTGTGTGTGTGTATCTGGCTGTGTGTGTGTGTGGCTGGGTGTGTGTGTGTGGCTGGGTGTGTGTGTGTGTGTGTGTGTGTGTTAGGCTGGGTGTGTGTGTGTGTTAGGCTGGGTGTGTGTGTGTGTGTGTTAGGCTGGGTGTGTGTGTGTGTTAGGCTGGGTGTGTGTGTGTGTGTGTGTGTTAGGCTGGGTGTGTGTGTGTGTATGGCTGGGTGTGTGTGTGTCTGGCTGGGTGTGTGTGTGTGTGTGGCTGTGTGTGTGTGTGGCTGGGTGTGTGTGTGTGGCTGGGTGTGTGTGTGTGTTAGGCTGTGTGTGTGTGTGTTAGGCTGGGTGTGTGTGTGTGGCTGGGTGTGTGTGTGTGTGTGTGGCTGGGTGTGTGTGTGTGTGTGTGTGGCTGGGTGTGTGTGTGTGTGTCTGGCTGGGTGTGTGTGTGTTGGCTGGGTGTGTGTGTGTGTGTGTGGCTGGGTGTGTGTGTGTGCGTGTGTGGCTGGGTGGGTGTGTGTGTGGCTGGGTGGGTGTGTGTGTGTCTGGCTGGGTGTGTGTGTGTGTGGCTGTGTGTGTGTGTGGCTGGGTGTGTGTGTGTGGCTGTGTGTGTGTGTGTGTGTGTGTTAGGCTGGGTGTGTGTTAGGCTGGGTGTGTGTGTGGCTGGGTGTGTGAGTGTGTGGCTGTGTGTGTGTGTGTGTGTGTGGCTGTGTGTGTGTGTGTGTGTGGCTGTGTGTGTGTGTGTGTTAGGCTGGGTGTGTGTGTGTGTGTGTGTGTGGCTGTGTGTGTGTGTGTGTGTGGCTGTGTGTGTGTGTGTGTGTTAGGCTGGGTGTGTGTGTGTGTGTGTGTGGCTGTGTGTGTGTGTGTGTGTTAGGCTGGGTGTGTGTGGGGCTGGGGGTGTTCCCCAGATTGTGCCTCAAGCTCATTATCAGAGAGCCAGTGATCTGACATCCCTGGCCAGCACACTCGAGTGTCTCATAAATCAGGCTCCTGTCACCAAAAACATGTCAATTAAAAAAAAATTAGAGTACCCAAACATTTTTTCCAATTAAGGGGGAACTTAGAGTGGCCAATCTACCTAACCTACACATCTTTGTGTTGTGGGGGCGAAACCCACGCAAACACGGGGAGAATGTGCAAACTCCACACGGACAGTGACCCAGAGCCAGGATCGAACTTGGGACCTCGGTGGCGTGAGGCGGCAGTGCTAACCACTGCGCCACCGTGCTGCGCAAAATACGTCCATTTTAAGATGAAAGTTTAAAAGCCTGTAATCACTGACGATGACACAACAACATCAAAGTGTCCACCAACACTCTTCTGTAGAAAGCTACACAATGAGTTTTTAAGTGAGGGAACATTTTTTATTTTTTATTTTTATGTGTTTGAAGTCAAATATTAAAGGGTTGGAACCACAGTTTACCACAAGACTCGCATGATTGTTCCCTAAAATTAGCTCAGTGGGGGTGGGGGGGTGGTTGAGGGGGTTGGGAGATAAACAGGCCTCTGACTTTTCTATGCTCAAGGCTGTTTGACATTATCTCCGCTGTAATCGTTCAGTAGGTTTATCAACCCTGGCTCAGTGGGTCAGACCCCCGGACTTAGTTGGTAAGACTGGGGTTGTTTTCCTCAGAGCAGAGGGGGTCCGATTGACGAATACAAAATTATGAGGGACATGGAGGGGGTACATAGGATGGAACATTTCCCCCTTAGTTGAGGGGTCAATAACCAGAGGGCATAGATTTACGGTCAGCGGCAGAATGTTTAGAGGAGATTGAGAAAGGATTTGAGGAAAATCTTTTTCACCGAGAGGGTTGGTGGGAAATCTGGAACTGACTGCTTGAAAGGATGGTACTGGGGGGACGGGACCTCCACACCATTTAAGAAACATTTAGATGAGCACTTGAAACGCCACAGTAAGGGCCGAGTGCTGGAAAATGGGATTAGAATAGATAGGTGCTTGAAGGCCGGGGCAGAGACGATGGGCAGAACGGCCTCTTTTTACGCTGCAAAACTCTCTGACTCAAGCACAAATATCACGGTGCTGTGTTTTGGATCAGAAGCCCGTCTGCATTCCCGGGTGGACTTGAGAGATTCTATGGCACCGCAACAAAGATGTGTACGCGAGTTATTCCTGGTCTCCTGGCTAATATTTTTTCCCAAACAGCAGCATTGAAACAGATTGTCTGATCATTATCACTTTTCTGTTTGTGGGAGCTTTCTGTGCACAAATTGGCATGTTCCAATTGGCAAATTGGAACAAACAGTTCCCATGTTACAACAGTGACTATGCTTCAAAAGCACTTCATTGGTAGGGAGGCATGTGGCGCAGTGGTTAGCACTGGGTCTGCGGCGCTGAGGACCTGGGTTTGAATCCCGGCCCTGGGTCACTGTCCGTGTGGAGTTTGCACATTCTCCCGTGTCTGCGTGGGTTTCACCCCCACAACCCAAAGATGTGCATGTTAAGTGGATTGGGAATGCTAAATTGCACCTTAATTGGAAAAAAATAAATAATTGGGTACTCTACATTTTTTTTAAAAAGCACTTCATTGGCTGTGAAGTGCTTTGGGATGTCCGGAGGTTGTGAAAGGCGTTAGATAAATGCACGTTATTTTTTTTAACTGTATGACTGTTAATTGGAACACACGTACGAAGAAACAAAATAGGAGTAGAAGTAGCCCATAGTTCGTGCTGTAAAGCTTCAGCAACATGTCTTTTTTTTCAGCAATATTCAAGTTCTGTACTGCCAAACGACTGACAGTGAGGGGGGGGGGGGGGGGGGGGGGGAGAGGTGGGGGGGGGGGCGGGAGGGGGGGGTGGACGTCATTCAACCAGGGCAGTAACACAAAATCCCTCATTGTCTGTTGTACTTTCCTGGCCTAATGTTCAGTGCTGTTGAAGTCAGTGGTTTGAATGTTGGTGGGGGGTGTAACGGGGTAATAATGGTTCCACTTCCTCACAGGGGCCACTGGTTATGAATGGGAACACTGTATTGTTCTCTAGCCAACAGGCATTGAGACCAACTATAATCCTTGTACTGAGATCAGTCAATTGAGTACAGAGCAGGGATAGAACCTGGGACCTCCTATATAACTCGGCATCACATCAATCGCATCCGAAAGTAATAAACCCCTGGGGATGCAAGCCCTGTTCCGAGTCCTTCCTGGCTATATTGGCACAGAAATAAGGAAGAGACAAGTAGAAAAACAAAGGGAGGGAAGAGATAGGGCTGTATTTTCTGGTTGTGTCCCTTCCCCGAGACCAGCAATTCCTGCCCGAGGACTTATAAAAGGCCCGTCGAGTTATCCGTCCCACCCGTGACGATTCCCGCGGCGGGCGAGACTGGAAGATTTACCCCCCCATGTAAATGGTGGAGAGGTTTTTAAGGTGACAAAATTCACGACGTGATTCACAACCTCTACTGAGCGAAGTCATTTCTCTTCCTCCCAACCCTAAACAATCGGCCCCTGAGACTGCCCCTTTTGTGAAAGCCCCTGCCTGAACGGACTGATAATCGTACTGGATTGGGTCACTGTAGGTGAGGGGGTTTAATTGCTGCTATTTACCTCGTTGGCCTCCTCGTCCTCCACTCTCGGGTGGACGAGGAGGTGAGCAGCGCTGTAATCAGCAAGCCAACCTCCCCCAAAAGGCAATACATTCAAATGGCAAATACAGAAAGGAAGCTACCACTGGAATCCTCCCCCCCCTCCCCCTCCCACACCACCACTTCACACACAGCAGGAGGTCCAGCACACCTGGAGGTCTCTGGCCCAACTTCCTTCACCCAACACCGCCAACTGATCAGCGGTCCTGCTGCTGCCTGCCGTGGGGTCTTTCTGTGTGCTTGCCGGCTGCGGCCATTACATCTAAGCCTGACTCCAGATGCACATCATGGGAGGGAGGAACTTTGTTAGAAGTGCGGTGAAACACAATAAAAAGTCAGGCTGTTTTCTTTTCCGTGGACGGAATCTCTAGGGGGTTAATGGGTTCCCAGCTGCGATTGATGTGTTGCTAGGTGAACCATTGCTGTTAAAGTTATTGATATAAGGAAACAAAGGGCTCTTATGGGTCTGAGTGTCAAAAGATTTTAATGGTTAACTAGGCCAACTTCCTCCAGAGAGGGCGGCTCTGCCTTTTGAAAAACAAAACCTTTCCCTTTTAACTTTTTAAAAATAACTTATCATCCTCTGGTGCAAGAATATCAGAACGGATTGCAATGCATTTGAATTCTTAGCCTGATCCCCGTCCCGATGTTTTCTCCTACCATTCTGCGATGGCCCAGAGGGAGAAGCAGGGAGTTGGAATTCCAATACTTAGTGGTTCAGCCTCAACTTCCGGCCAAATACCAAGACTAGCAACTGTAACCATAGAAACCCATGATTTAACAGTGGCTGCATACAGTCAAAACAGTTGCACTGATTAAACAGAAGGGTTATGTGCTGGCCAGATTTCCCTTGGTCGGAGCAACAGAATTAAGGGTAAAATATGGGCGTCAACTGCTCCTCAAGTTCCTCGACTAAAGTGCAGAGCATCGCTGGGAAAGGTAAGCAGGGAAATGATTGGTCAGCCTTCCCTCCAGATAGCTCCCCCAAAGGGAGAGAGGGACCCCAAGGCTGATTTCAGCTGCTAACAGTTTACTCCAGGCCCCGGCCTGGCATCTTTCTCCGTTCAAGAGCCCTGGAATGGTGTCTCGAGAGGTTCGAGTGCCGGAGGAACGATTTACAAGAGAGCCGGTGGGAGTGTAGGCTTTGTAGCCCAGTGGCGCGAGGGGGGTAGGGTGTGGGGCGGGGGGGGGGGGGGGGACACTGGTTTATGACGCTGGGGAAAAGGTTAACGCAGATTATTGCAAGCTTAAACCATCGCTGCAGGACAGCAGGACAAAGGTTTAAGAAGCGTGAGATAGGGGAAGGCATCTGGAGGCTTCCTCGTGTAGAATGTAATCGAGACTCGGAACGGGCTTTCGGGGAAAGTCAGAAATCAGGGTTTTTTGTGAAACTGTTTTGGGGGGAGCGGGGAGGGGGGGGGGGGGGGGGGGGTTGGTCTTGTTTTTCATTTCGGGAACACGAGTTGGAATGCACTGTAAGGGATTCCCCCATCCATTTCTGACCTTGCGATGAGCCATGATGGGCAGGTTTTGACGGCCACTTTCTGTTTAATCCAGCAGACAAACTGAAAGATTGCAAGATTATCTTTGTTGTTGGTGAGTACAGAATTTATTTCTGTTCTGTGAGTTGATATTTTAAGTAAACTTGAACTGACGGAACTTCATGTTTTTAAGAAATGCTTTGGAACGCGTGATTCTTCACAGGTTGCACGCCGGGTGGGTCTTTCGAGATGGTGAAGTTTAGGGGGGTAGGGTTTCCGTGTAATAAATGTTAGCCAGCCCTACACAGGAGGCTACGTAGTTAACCATTGGGCATCACAGTTAGTGTGACATAGTGTAACCCTTCCTCACTGGTGTGATACAGAGTAAGCAGAGGAAAAAAACGCATAAACATTTACCTAAAAGCAATCGCTGAGTTCAACGTAGTCCTCCTGCTGAGGACCCCATCATCCCAGATGCCAGTTTTCAGCCAATTCAGTTCCCTCCATGTGGTATCAAGAAATATGACAATCCCAGTCATGGTTCTGAAGACTTGGTTCCAGAACCATCCGTCCCACTAACCGAGATGTTCCAGTACAGCTACAACACTGGCACCTACCCGACCATGTGGGAAATTGCCCAGCTGTGTCCTGTACAGAAAAACCTGGACAAATCCAACCTGGCCAATTACCACCCCCTCGGTTGTTTAGCACAGGGCTAAATCGCTGGCTTTGAAAGCAGACCAAGGCAGGCCAGCAGCACGGTTCAATTCCCGTACCAGCCTCCCCGAACAGGCGCCGGAATGTGGCGACGAGGGGCTTTTCACAGTAACTTCAATTGAAGCCTACTTGTGACAATAAGCCATTTTCAATTTTTTTCGGTCTACCCTCAAACATCAGCAAAGTGATGGGAGGCGTCATCGACAGTGCTGTCAAGGGGCACTTAACTTACACGCTCAGTTGGGTTCTGTTGTGACCACTTGGCTCCTGACCTCATTACCCAACCTTGGTCCAAACATGGACAAAAGAGCTGGACTCCAGAGGTGAGGTGAGAGTGACTGCCCTTGACATCAAGCCAACAGTTGACCAAGTGCGTCATTAAGGCACCCTGGCACACCAGGAATCTGGGCGAAAGCGCTCTGCTGGTTGGAGACATACCTCGTGCAAAGGAAAATGCTTCTGGTTGTTTTTGTTTTATAAATATTTTCATTCTCCACTCTCACATTTTCTTCATAATTTACACCCCCACCAACAAACAGTAAACGGTAACGAATACAATGTCAATCCCCTTATCAACAACAACGACCCCATCCTCCCACCAACCCCCAAACAACGGCCCACCTGACAATATAAGCATCAAATAAAACAAACCCTCCCAAGGTGGAAAAAAAGGGGAAAAAAGAATCAGGAATCGCCTATGGTCACCATTGAAATATATGGTCCACCCCCCCCTAATATTCAATGCCATCCAATCCCCGAAAGAGTACCGTGAATGACACCCATTAATTGTAGACACCCCAACCCCCCTCCCAGACTCCTCCCCTCCACTTCCTCTTGTAAAACTCCTCCCCCCGAACCTCGGTCCCTTCCCCCAACTTTCCACCCCGGCTAGACCACTCGGACCCTGTTCTGCCAGGCTCCGATGGCCCGCAGCCCCTCCCCCCCCACCTCACTCCTGTTCACTGGCCGGCTTAAACCGGCCAGCGTGGAGGCCCCTGCCCGGGTCTCCTTCCCCCTTGCCCGGTCCCAGGAAAACCAAGAAATCCCCTTTAGCACACAACCCCCGCATACACACCCAAGCCCCAAAGAACCATCATTGCAATTGAAAGTCCCATCTCTTCCCTTGTCCAAATATATACAGCGTCGACTCATTTAGCACATACACCAACGCGCAGTGAAAAAATAAAGTTACATGAGGCTACATCGGTACACGACCATTTCTCAGTTCTGCCACAGTCCTTCTGCCTTCGCAAATTCCTCCACTGCTTCTGCCGTCCCAAAATAAAAGTCCTTGGATTTGTAGATCACCCTCAACCTAGCTGGATGTACTATGCCGCACTGCACCTTGCTGATGTACAGCGCCTTCTTCACCTGGCTGAAGGCAGCCCACCTCCTCGCCAGCTCCACCGTAAAGTCCTGGTATACACGTATACCAGCTCCACCCCACTGCACCACCCGCTTCTGCTTTGCCCAGCTCAGGACCTTCTCCTTCACGCTGTACCCACGGAAACACAGATTTACTACTCTTGACGCCTTTGGTACAGGCCTCCACGACCGATGAGCCCGATCCAGTTCATATCGGGTGGGATCGTCCCCCTCCCCCAATAGCTTCGCCAACATTGTGGCAAAATACTCCGTCGGTCTCGGGCCTTCCACCCCGTCGGGCAGACCCACAAACCTCACATTCTGTCGCCGGGATCTGTTTTCCAGGTCTTCCATTTTGGCTCGCAGACCCTGGTTGGTCTTTATCACCCTCCGCAACTCCTTCCCCATCGAGGTGAGTTGATCACTGTGCTGCGATAATGCCTCTTCCACTTCCTTCAGCGCCTCGCCTCGCTCCCGCACCTCCGCCACTGTGGTTGATACCGCCGCCCTCACCGGGGCAATCGCCTCCTCCACCAGCACTTTCAATACCGCCCCCATCTCCTTCGACATCTCTTCCATGTGTTTTGTGAACTGTTTTTCGTCATTACCTTGGTCATTTCTTCTGCTGTGAGCGATGCGGCCTCCCCTGGTGCTCCAGCCTCCGCTTTCCTTACAGTTCCTGCGCTGACTTTTTCACTCCCGGCGGACTTCCGTTAACCCCCTTTTTCACGGTCGTTTTTCTCCCAAACTTGGACATTTCTCCTCCCTGTGCCTTCTTGCAGCTTTCCAGCTTCCGTTGCCCCCGGGACCGGGCGTTAAAACTCCGAAATTCCTATTCCTGAGCGGGAGCCCTCCAGTGTGCGGCTGCCTCCCGCCCGCCGTCACCGGAAGACGGTTCTGGTTGTTAGAAGTCAATCATCTCAGTCCCAGGACATCACTGCAGGAGTTCCTCAGGATCGTATCCTAGGCACAATCATCTTCAGCTGATTCATCAATGAACTTCCCTCCATCGTAAGATCAGAAGTGGTTACTGTTCGCTGATATGACCACACTGTTCAGCACCATTTGCGGCCCCTCGGACAGTCCATGCTGATAAGTGGTAAATAACATTCGCACCACACGTGAGCCAGGCAGTGACCATCTGCAGCAAGAGAGAATCTAATCATCTCCCCTTGGACATTCAATGGTATTACCATCCCATCACTGACTCCCACACTATCAACAACCTGGGGCTTACCATTGACCAGAAACTGAAATTGACATATAAATACTGTGGCTACAGAAGCAGGTCAGAGGGTAGGAATCCACCATCTACAAGGCACAAGTCAGGAATATGATGGAACACTGTCCATTCGCCTGGATGCGTGCAGCTCCAAAAACATTCAAGAAGCTCAACACCACAAAGCAGCTACTTAATTGGCACCCTGTCCACCACCTTAAGCATTCACTCCCTCCACCACCGACACACAGTGGCTGAAATGTGAACCATCTACAAGATGCACTGAGCTAACTCACCAAGGCTCCTTCGACAGCACCTTCCAAACCCGTGAGCTCTGTCATCTAGAAGGACAAGTGCAGCAGATGCATGGGAACACCGCCACCTGCAGGTTTCCCGCCCCCCAAGCTACACATCATTCTGAATTGGAACAAAATCATCAATCCTTCACTGACATTGGCCAAAATCCTGCACGTTGGGCGTACCTGAACCACATGGACTGCCGCGGTTCAGGAATGCGGCTGACCATCGCTTCCAGGCCTTTTGGCCAGGATGAGCGTGAGGTCAGATGTGATACCTAGATCTGTGTGTCTCTCTTGTGGGGACCATGAAATTGGATTCTGTTTGGGTTGTTTTTGGAGCAGGCGGGGGGCTGGGTTGGGGTTTGCCCCTGCCCACACTCTGACTTGTAACTCTGATGAAGTAATTTAAAAAATGAATGCGGCTGACACCACCTTTTACGATAAGGGATGAGCAATAAATGTGAAGCCTAACTTCACAGATTTCACAGAATGTACAGTGCAGAAGGAGGCCATTCGGCCCATCGGGTCTGCACTGGCCCTTGGAAAGAGCACCCTACTCACCCAAACCTCCACCCTAACCCTGCAACTCAGTAACCCCACCCAACAATTTTGGACACTAAGGGCAATTTAGCATGGCCAGTCCAACTAACCTGCACATCTTTGGACTGTGGGAGGAAACCCACGCACACACGGGGAGAACATGCAGACTCCGTGCAGACAGTGACCAAGCGGGGAATCGAACCTGGGATCCTGGGGCTGTGAAGCCACAGTGCTAACCACTGTGCTACCGTGCCACCCTATGCTCACAACCCATGATTACGTTTTTAAAAGGGCAGCACGATGCACAGTGGGTTAGCACTGCTGCCTCACGCTGCCGAGGTCCCAGGTTCGATCCCGGCTCTGGGTCACTGTCCGTGTGGAGTTTGCACATTCTCCCCGTGTCTGCGTGGGTTTCACCCCCACACCCCAAAGATGTGCAAGGTAGGTGGATTGGCCACGTTAAATTACCCCTTAATTGGAAAAAATGAATAGGGTACTCTAAATTTATATTTTTAAAAAATGATCACTTTTAAAAAAATTGGTAATTCAGGTACACATTTTGAAATGTCAAGAACTAGTACAGAAAATAATCAGAAGGCCGATGCTATTCTCGCCTTTATATGTTTTTATTTTTTATCAATTAAGGGGCAATTTAGCGCGGCCTGACACTGTCGCCCCTACCCCCTCTGGGGACTCCCCGGAATCTGGCACATCATAATTGAAGGTTCTTTTGTTATTCTGCCTCCATAGATAGTTCAGATAGTGCCCCTATTGGGCCCCCTCCACCAACACCCAACACCCCGCCTCCCTCCCTCCCCACCACACTCCCCTCCCTCCCCCACTCTCCTCTCCCCTCCCTCCCCCCACTCTCCTCTCCCCTCCCTCCCCCACTCTCCTCTCCCCTCCCTCCCCCACTCTCCTCTCCCCTCCCCCACTCTCCTCTCCCCTCCCCCCACTCTCCTCTCCCCTCCCCCACTCTCCTCTCCCCTCCCCCCCACTCTCCTCTCCCCTCCCCCCACTCTCCTCTCCCCTCCCCCACTCTCCTCTCCCTCCCCCCCACTCTCCTCTCCCCTCCCTCCCCCCACTCTCCTCTCCCCTCCCCCCCACTCTCCTCTCCCCTCCCCCCCACTCTCCTCTCCCCTCCCTCCACTCTCCTCTCCCCTCCCTCCCCCCCACTCTCCTCTCCCCTCCCTCCCCCACTCTCCTCTCCCCTCCCTCCCCCCACTCTCCTCTCCCCTCCCCCCCACTCTCCTCTCCCCTCCCCCCCACTCTCCTCTCCCCTCCCTCCCCCACTCTCCTTTTCCCCCACTCCCCCACTCTCCTCTCCCCCCACTCTCCTCTCCCCTCCCTCCCCCCACTCTCCTCTCCCCTCCCTCCCCCCACTCTCCTCTCCCCTACCTCCCCCCTCTCCCCTCCCTCCCCCCTCTCTCCTCTCCCCTCCCCCCCACTCTCCTCTCCCCTCCCTCCCCCCCACTCTCCTCTCCCCTCCCTCCCCCACTCTCCTCTCCCCTCCCTCACCCCACTCTCCTCTCCCCTCCCTCCCCCCACTCTCCTCTCTCCTCCCTCCCCCACTCTCCTCTCCCCTCCCTCCCCCCCACTCTCCACTCCCCTCCCTCCCCCCACTCTCCTCTCCCCTCCCTCCCCCCACTCTCCTCTCCCCTCCCTCCAAACCGCCTTCCTTTCCCTTCTGTTGGGACAGAGGCGAGGTTATTGGGTCTCTCCAACGTAATGTTTAGTGCATGTACCGTTAGTTTTTCAGTACAACTCTTGTGAACTATTTTAATAATCAGAGTATCCAACCCCCCCCCCCCCCCGTACGTTGGGACAGAGGGGAGGATACCCTGTTTCACCAACGTGAAAAAATATGTTCATTCCACTTTGGGTTGTCGGGGTGAGACCCGCACAGACACTGGGAGAATGTGCAAACTCCACACAGACGGTGACTCAGGGCTGGGATCTAACCCGGGTCCTTGGCTGAATCGTGGGGTGGGGGGGGGGGGGCGTTTTTCCTGTGCTCCGCCCTCTCAGAAAAGGCATCCTCGAGGAGTCCGCCGCATGCCGTCGCGACGGCCTCAGGACGTCACCCGGGACCCTATCCCTGTGGGAAACACCGCTCACCTGTTAATAATTTACACTTAGTCAAATTCTGAAGAAGTATTTATTTCAATCGAGCTTGCAAGAGCGGGTGCCTCCAGTAAGCAATAGCAGACACAAAGAATTCACACAGCACCACTTTGTTATATACAATCCATGAAAATACAATCCGTGGGAAACCATCCGTGAGAAACACATCTCACAAACTATAGAAAGGGCAGTTCCCTTATTAGTGATCCCTTATTTGGCCTCCCCCTTGCATAGTGATTTCTGTCCGCTCCTGGTACATCCTTGGACCGGCAGTTAAAGATAAGAATGAGGCCCCCTGCTTGCACCTGCTATCTCCCCCTTGCTTAGCAAGTTCTGTTATTGTACATCCCGTTCTTCCCTGAAGGTCATCCTGGTACATCGTTATAATAATTCGCTCACTATAGCTTACTCAGAACTTGACATGTTAATTTTCCCATCATGCTTCATTGTTGACATCTGAACTGTGAACCAGAGTATATACATGTAAAAACAACACAAAAGCAACACAGGATGTTCATTTCTCACAAATCCCCATTTTTTTCTTTTACTGTTGTTGCTTTTTACACTTCGTAGCCTCTTCTAACCTACCCCAAAATTGTCCAACATCCTCTCAACTTCCCTTTCTATGGGGCCGTCCTCTCCTTCAGTCTCCCCACTTTCTAGTAGGCAAATTGTATCCTGACCCAGGGGCATCTGCTTGGTCAAGGCTGTTTCGATGAGCCTCTGCACCAAGCCTCTGGCGCACGGGATGATGCAACAGCCTATTGCCGCCAATGCTCCTATCACCACGATGATGGAGGTGAGGATGGATTCAATTAACCCTTTCCATTTCCCAAACATTGATTCAAGCCACCCAGTCATGGATGTGTCTGCCCCTGAGTTGTCTGCCATTTCCACAGCCAGAGTGGTTAACCCTTGTAGCGCACGGGTAATCGATCCGTCGGGTGCCGTGTTGTTGGGGACAAACGTGCAACACTGTCCTTTGAGCATAACGCATACACCACCTTTCTCTGCCAAAATCATATCCAGAGCCAATCTATTCTCCCAGGCCATTCTACTGGTTGCGTCCAGTTGTTCTGCTATGCCCTTCACGGCGTCCCTGGTATAATTGATGAACCTCTGTTGATTATAGTATATATAGTTTATCCAATCCACATTCTTATTGATCGTAACCCACCAGAAGAGGGACTCGAACCCAGCTGCAATCTGATTTTGGGCTTTGAACTCATCTGGTACTCCTCTGGGAATGCCAACGGAGTCCAGTTAAATCCTGTCATCAAATGAGGTAGGTATGCCCCGTTTAGATCGTCCCCCTTTTACACTCCCCCTCTCCTCTTGTCTTTCATAGGCTATACTGAACGGAATGGCGAACTGAACTAATGCGCATGTCCCTTTCCATTGGGGGGGTAGAGTGGGTCTTCGAATCTTTCCTCCGCAATACCACCATATATCCGCACGTGGTATTTTTAGTGATGTGTAATTGCCGTGGGTGGTCACGTTCTTAGTCTCAATACAAGTCTTGGGTTCTCCCATATCTTTACTTAGTCCCGTATCAGAACGACTTATACACGATTTGTGATGCGTCACGGTAACCAAGAAGGAGGGAGGGTTTGCTGATAGTTTCTTATTAACAGGAGGAAACATCAGAGATAGGGCAGTGCAGGTCTTGTTGCCCCAGGCTGTCGCATCTTGGTACAAGGCCATCATACATTCCATGCTCCCTCTATTTTCTGTCCACCCCAGTGGAAAGGGCTCCATATGGGCCTGTGGTCTACCTGATGCGCAAGCATAACAATTGTCTTTCTCCAGCGACTGGGCCGAATACCTCACCCACTCAATCCACGCATTCTGTTCCTCATAGCCGGTCTCGATCTCAAAGGCTTGCTCTAAATCTTTTACTTCAATTATTTTGACTCCCTGTTCTTTCTCCGCCATGTCGCCCCTAGTGTCATTAGTGGGAGTTGCTCCCTGGTCTAATGAGATACGGAAGCAGCATTCAGTCTTGTCATTTCTCATGATTACCCCGAATATCTCATTTCTAAGTGAACAAACCCTATTGCCTGTCTCAATCCAGGCCGTGTGTTTTACGGTGATGTATACGGGGTGACAAGTTCCAGCCTTGCACGTTGAGGGGGAATTTCCATTAATCTGGTGAATGGATACGACCGGTGGTGCCCCTCTGGGCAATTGGCAGAACCTTTTCAGCCAGCCCTCCCTCTCCGTAATCATCCCCCCTCGGTAATAATGAAGAGAATCTACCCTAAACTCATTCCATTCCCCGCTGACTCGCAGTCTATGAGAGTGCATAGATCAGTCTGTATTACCTGAGGGTACCGATTTTCTGGGATTGTCAATGTAAACATATGACCGATTCCGAACTCCCACATCATTAATATTAGTATACATTGCATAGTCCATTTTAGCTGTAGTTCCGTCATATTATTGAACAGTTCAGGATTTAGTGTCTTTTCAATCTTATCTTTAATGGTTCCTCAGTGGCCTCCACATGCCATTGTTCCTGTTCAGGTGGTGATTTAACGGGACCCTTCGTTCTGCTGTAATGAGTCCAACCTTTTTCCGCGGTTCGTATGGCAGTCTCTGTGGTTAACAAAACCAGGAACGGTCCGTCCCAAGTGGGTTGAAGCTTGGTTTCTTTCCACGATTTCACCAGTACCCAATCTCCTGGTTTAAATTTGTGGACTGCGAATTCAAGGGGAGGTGTCTGCGCTAGCAGTCCTTGTCTCCTGAGGAATGATAATGAGGAACAGTGCCAGTATATATTTCTTTACATAGATATCTTTACATTCTGCAATGGGCAATTCCCCCATTGTTCCAAGGTATGGCAATCCAAACAACATTTTGTATGGGGACAACCCCAAATCTTTTCTTGGAGCCGTTCGGATTCTTAGAAGGGCTATCGGTAAGCATTTTGTCCAGGGGGGCCTAGTCTCGAGTATTATTTTTGACAAATTATTTTTAAGGGTTTGATTCATCCTTTCCACCCGTCCTGATGAGGCGGGGTGCCAAGGAATTTATCTCCAAACTTCTAGTAGTGCCTTCTTTAATAGAATCGACAAATTCATCTACAGAAAACCTATATGTTTAATAAGTTATTGTGTTTGATATTTTAAAATAAATGTTTAGAATTAGCCTGGAAATTAAAACTTCAAACCATGTGGAAGCTGGTCTTAAAAAAAAAACCAAAACAACTTTGATTAAAAAGAACAGATCGTTCAAGGACATCTGATAACGGGAATTTGGCAGCAATCCAACCCTTACAATCGATGAATTTGAGCTGAAATACTATTATTGAAATGTTACTGAATCAGTAGTATCAAATTTGATGAATTTATTAATTATAATTATTATTTTGAAATGCCTGGTTGTTGGGCCCCTGCGGTTGGCAGGGTTGTATGCTATTTTGGGAACTTGCCGGACAGGGAACTGACACTGCGGTTGATAAGACCTTAGAGGTAAAGTGACTTCCCCTGACCGAGTCTATATTTTCTACCAACCCGTATCGGGGAACTATTTGCTCCCAAATGATTTTAGAGACTCCGCCTGCGGTGGCGGTGGTTGTAGGGTAAGCTTATTTCAGCCTTCCCACGGGTGATAGTTCAGTATTTGCAGCCTTCTCTGTAACAAACTGTCTCTCTCTCTCTCTCTCTGTACTGAAACAGTGACTCCAGGCATGTTGCAGACTTCTCTGTCTCTCTCTCTCTGTATTGAAACAGTGACTCCAGGCATGTTGCAGCCTTCTCTGTCTCTCTCTCTCTCTCTGTATTGAAACAGTGACTCCAGGCATGTTGCAGCCTTCTCTGTCTCTCTCTCTCTCTGTATTGAAACAGTGACTCCAGGCATGTTGCAGTCTTCTCTGTCTCTCTCTCTCTCTCTGTATTGAAACAGTGACTCCAGGCATGTTGCAGTCTTCTCTGTCTCTCTCTCTCTGTATTGAAACAGTGACTCCAGGCATGTTGCAGTCTTCTCTGTCTCTCTCTCTCTCTCTCTGTATTGAAACAGTGACTCCAGGCATGTTGCAGCCTTCTCTGTCTCTCTCTCTCTCTCTGTATTGAAACAGTGACTCCAGGCATGTTGCAGCCTTCTCTGTCTCTCTCTCTCTCTCTCTCTGTATTGAAACAGTGACTCCAGACATGTTGCACCCTTCTCTGTCTCTCTGTCTCTCTCTGTATTGAAACAGTGACTCCAGGCATGTTGCAGTCTTCTCTCTCTCTCTCTCTCTCCCTGTATTGAAACAGTGACTCCAGGCATGTTGCAGTCTTCTCTGTCTCTCTCTCTCTCTCTCTGTATTGAAACAGTGACTCCAGGCATGTTGCAGCCTTCTCTGTCTCTCTCTCTCTCTCTGTATTGAAACAGTGACTCCAGGCATGTTGCAGTCTTCTCTGTCTCTCTCTCTGTATTGAAACAGTGACTCCAGGCATGTTGCAGCCTTCTCTGTCTCTCTCTCTCTCTCTGTATTGAAACAGTGACTCCAGGCATGTTGCAGTCTTCTCTGTCTCTCTCTCTTTGTATTGAAACAGTGACTCCAGGCATGTTGCAGCCTTCTCTGTCTCTCTCTCTCTCTCTCTGTATTGAAACAGTGACTCCAGGCATGTTGCAGCCTTCTCTGTCTCTCTCTCTCTCTCTGTATTGAAACAGTGACTCCAGGCATGTTGCAGTCTTCTCTGTCTCTCTCTCTCTCTCTGTATTGAAACAGTGACTCCAGGCATGTTGCAGTCTTCTCTGTCTCTCTGTCTCTCTCTCTCTGTATTGAAACAGTGACTCCAGGCATGTTGCAGCCTTCTCTGTCTCTCTCTCCCTGTATTGAAACAGTGACTCCAGGCATGTTGCAGTCTTCTCTCTCTCTCTCTCTCTGTATTGAAACAGTGACTCGAGGCATGTTGCTGCCTTCTCTGTCTCTCTCTCTCTCTCTGTATTGAAACAGTGACTCCAGGCATGTTGCAGTCTTCTCTGTCTCTCTCTCTCTCTCTGTATTGATGATGTGGAGATTCGCCTGGGGAAGGAGCGGCGCTCCGAAGGCTAGTGACATCGAAACAAACCTGTTGGACTTTAACCTGGTGTTGTAAGACTTCATCTCTGTATTGAAACAGTGACTCCAGGCATGTTGCAGTCTTCTCTGTCTCTCTCTCTCTGTATTGAAACAGTGACTCCAGGCATGTTGCAGCCTTCTCTGTCTCTCTCTCTCTCTCTGTATTGAAACAGTGACTCCAGGCATGTTGCAGTCTTCTCTGTCTCTCTCTCTCTGTATTGAAACAGTGACTCCAGGCATGTTGCAGCCTTCTCTGTCTCTCTCTCTCTCTCTGTATTGAAACAGTGACTCCAGGCATGTTGCAGCCTTCTCTGTCTCTCTCTCTCTCCTTGTATTGAAACAGTGACTCCAGGCATGTTGCAGTCTTCTCTCTCTCTCTCTCTCTCCCTCCCTGTATTGAAACAGTGACTCCAGGCATGTTGCAGTCTTCTCTGTCTCTCTCTCTCTCTCTCTGTATTGAAACAGTGACTCCAGGCATGTTGCAGTCTTCTCTGTCTCTCTCTCTCTGTATTGAAACAGTGACTCCAGGCATGTTGCAGCCTTCTCTGTCTCTCTCTCTCTCTCTGTATTGAAACAGTGACTCCAGGCATGTTGCAGCCTTCTCTGTCTCTCTCTCTCTCCCTGTATTGAAACAGTGACTCCAGGCATGTTGCAGTCTTCTCTGTCTCTCTCTCTCTCTCTCTGTATTGAAACAGTGACTCCAGGCATGTTGCAGTCTTCTCTGTCTCTCTCTCTCTGTATTGAAACAGTGACTCCAGGCATGTTGCAGTCTTCTCTGTCTCTCTCTCTCTGTATTGAAACAGTGACTCCAGGCATGTTGCAGCCTTCTCTGTCTCTCTCTCTCTGTATTGAAACAGTGACTCCAGGCATGTTGCAGTCTTCTCTGTCTCTCTCTCTCTGTATTGAAACAGTGACTCCAGGCATGTTGCAGTCTTCTCTGTCTCTCTCTCTCTGTATTGAAACAGTGACTCCAGGCATGTTGCAGCCTTCTCTGTCTCTCTCTCTCTCTCTGTATTGAAACAGTGACTCCAGGCATGTTGCAGCCTTCTCTGTCTCTCTCTCTCTCTCTCTCTGTCTCTCTCTCTTTCCGTATCTCTCTGTCTCTCTCTCTCTCTGTCTCTATATCTCTGTCTCTCTCTCTTTCCGTATCTCTCTGTCTCTCTCTCTGTCTCTCTCTGTCTCTTTCTCTCTCTGTATCTCTCTGTCTGTCTCTCTCTGTCTCTCTCTCTGTATCTCTCTTTTTTTGCAGGAACGGAGATGGGTTGAAGTGTGTATACTTCAACGCAAGAAGCATCAGGAATAAGGTGGGTGAACTTAAGGCATGGATCGGTACTTGGGACTACGATGTGGTGGCCATCACGGAAACTTGGATAGAAGAGGGGCAGAAATGGTTGTTGGAGGTCCCTGGTTATAGATGTTTCAATAAGATTAGGGAGGGTGGTAAAAGAGGTGGGGGGGGTGGCATTATTAATTAGAGATAGTATAACAGCTGCAGAAAGGCAGTTCGAGGAGTATCACCCTATTGAGGTAGTATGGGTTGAAGTCAGAAATAGGAAAGGAGCAGTCACCTTGTTAGGAGTTTTCTATAGGCCCCCCAATAGTAGCAGAGATGTGGAGGAACAGATTGGGAAACAGATTTTGGAAAGGTGCAGAAGTCATAGGGTAGTAGTCATGGGGGACTTTAACTTCCCAAATATTGAGTGGAAACTCTTTAGATCAAATAGTTTGGATGGGGTGGTGTTTGTGCAGTGTGTCCAGGAAGCTTTTCTAACGCAGTATGTAGATTGTCCGACCAGAGGAGGGGCAATATTGGATTTAGTACTGGGTAATGAACCAGGGCAAGTGATAGATTTGTTAGTGGGGGAGCATTTTGGAGATAGTGACCACAATTCTGTGACTTTCACTTTAGTAATGGAGAGGGATAGGTACGTGCAACAGGGCAAGGTTTACAATTGGGGGAAGGGTAAATACGATGTTGTCAGACAAGAATTGAAGTGCATAAGTTGGGAACATAGGCTGGCAGGGAAGGACACAAGTGAAATGTGGAACTTGTTCAAGGAACAGGTGCTACGTGTCCTTGATAGGTATGTCCCTGTCAGGCAGGGAAGAGATGGTCGAGTGAGGGAACCATGGTTGACAAGAGAGGTTGAATGTCTTGTTAAGAGAAAAAAGGTGACTTATGTAAGGCTGAGGAAACAAGGTTCAGACAGGGCATTGGAGGGATACAAGATAGCCAGGAGGGAACTGAAGAAAGGGATTAGGAGAGCTAAGAGAGGGCATGAACAATCTTTGGCGGGTAGGATCAAGGAAAACCCCAAGGCCTTTTACACATATGTGAGAAATATGAGAATGACTAGAGCGAGGGTAGGTCCGATCAAGGACAGTAGCGGGAGATTGTGTATTGAGTCTGAAGAGATAGGAGAGGTCTTGAATGAGTACTTTTCTTCTGTATTTACAAATGAGAGGGGCGATATTGTTGGAGAGGACAGTGTGAAACAGATTGGTAAGCTCGAGGAAATACTTGTTAGGAAGGAAGATGTGTTGGGCATTTTGAAAAACTTGAGGATAGACAAGTCCCCCGGGCCTGACGGGATATATCCAAGGATTCTATGGGAAGCAAGAGATGAAATTGCAGAGCCGTTGGCAATTATCTTTTCGTCCTCACTGTCAACAGGGGTGGTACCAGGGGATTGGAGAGTGGCGAATGTCGTGCCCCTGTTCAAAAAAGGAACTAGGGATAACCCTGGGAATTATAGGCCAGTTAGTCTTACTTCGGTGGTAGGCAAAGTAATGGAAAGGGTACTGAAGGATAGGATTTCTGAGCATCTGGAAAGACACTGCTTGATTAGGGATAGTCAGCACGGATTTGTGA
The DNA here is from genome assembly GCF_047496885.1 of Scyliorhinus torazame. NCBI lineage: Eukaryota > Metazoa > Chordata > Chondrichthyes > Carcharhiniformes > Scyliorhinidae > Scyliorhinus > Scyliorhinus torazame. Next base: position 97,148,612 of record NC_092728.1, on the reverse strand, counting down.
GGGGTAGGTCTTGCCTTACAAATCTTATTGAATTCTTTGAGGAGGTGACCAAGCATGTGGATGAAGGTAAAGCAGTGGATGTAGTGTACATGGATTTTAGTAAGGCATTTGATAAAGTTCCCCATGGTAGGCTTCTGCACAAAGTAAGGAGGCATGGGATAGTGGGAAATTTGGCCAGTTGGATAACGAACTGGCTAACCGATAGAAGTCAGAGAGTGGTGGTGGATGGCAAATATTCAGCCTGGATCCCAGTTACCAGTGGTGTACCGCAGGGATCAGTTCTGGGTCCTCTGCTGTTTGTGATTTTCATTAATGACTTGGATGAGGGAGTTGAAGGGTGGGTCAGTAAATTTGCAGACGATACGAAGATTGGTGGAGTTGTGGATAGTAAGGAGGGCTGTTGTCGGCTGCAAAGAGACATAGATAGGATGCAGAGCTGGTCTGAGAAGTGGCAGATGGAGTTTAACCCTGAAAAGTGTGAGGTTGTCCATTTTGGAAGGACAAATATGAATGCGGAATACAGGGTTAACGGTAGAGTTCTTGGCATTGTGGAGGAGCAGAGAGACCTTGGGGTCTATGTTCATACATCTTTGAAAGTTGCCACTCAAGTGGATAGAGCTGTGAAGAAGGCCTATGGTGTGCTCGCGTTCGTTAACAGAGGGATTGAATTTAAGAGCCGTGAGGTGATGATGCAGCTGTACAAAACTTTGGTAAGGCCACATTTGGAGTACTGTGTACAGTTCTGGTCGCCTCATTTTAGGAAGGATGTGGAAGCTCTGGAAAAGGTGCAAAGAAGATTTACCAGGATGTTGCCTGGAATGGAGAGTAGGTCTTACGAGGAAAGGTTGAGGGTGCTAGGCCTTTTCTCATTAGAGCGGAGAAGGATGAGGGGCGACTTGATAGAGGTTTATAAGATGATCAGGGGAATAGATAGAGTAGACAGTCAGAGACTTTTTCCCCAGGTGGAACACACCATTACAAGGGGACATAAATTTAAGGTGAAAGGTGGAAGATATAGGAGGGATATCAGAGGTAGGTTCTTTACCCAGAGAGTAGTGGGGGCATGGAATGCACTGCCTGTGGAAGTAGTTGAGTCGGAAACATTAGGGACCTTCAAGCAGCTGTTGGATAGGTACATGGATTACGGGAAAATGATATAGTGTAGATTTATTTGTTCTTAAGGGCAGCACGGTAGCATTGTGGATAGCACAATTGCTTCACAGATCCATGGTCCCAGGTTCGATTCCGGCTTGGGTCATTGTCTGTGCGGAGTCTGCACGTCCTCCCCGTGTCTGCGTGGGTTTCCTCCGGGTGCTCCGGTTTCCTCCCACAGTCCAAAGATGTGCGGGTTAGGTGAATTGGCCAATGATAAATTGCCCTTAATGTCCAAATTGCCCTTGGTGTTGGGTGGAGGTGTTGAGTTTGGGTAGGGTGCTCTTTCCAAGAGCTGGTGCAGACTCAAAGGGCCGAATGGCCTCCTTCTGCACTGTAAATTCAATGATAATCTATGATTAATCTAGGACAAAGGTTCGGCACAACATCGTGGGCCGAAGGGCCTGTTCTGTGCTGTATTTTCTATGTTCTATGTTCTCTCAGTCTCTGTATCTCTCTCTCTCTGCCTGTCTCTCTATCTCTCTCTGTCTGTCTCTCTCTCTCTGTCTCTGTATCTCTCTGTCTCTCTCTCTCTCTGCCTGTCTCTCTCTCTCTCCGTATCTCTCTGTCTCTCTCTCTCTGTATCTCTCTCAGTCTCTGTATCTCTCTCTGTCTGTCTCTCTCTCTCTCTGTCTGGTTCGCTTCCCCCTGTCGGGTGTTTATTCTCCCACAGTCCCATGCCTGCTCTTCTAATCATACCCCTTTCTTCCCCCGTGAATAGGATACTCGTAATGGACATTAATTCGGTCCATGTGTATATATTAGGACCTAAGAACTGATTGAATTGTTCCGCCAGTCCTAAGGGGTCTTCTATTAACGTACATAGATATCTTTTTTTTTTAATGCTCTAACTTCTCCTGAATTTAAAGATGAATTTACAAATCCTACTTCTCCCTCTCCAATAGGAACTTCCCGAAGGAGGTTCATTTTTGTTATTTCTGGTTCCTTTCCCTGTCCTTTTGTGGATCTTAATATCATTTGACTCTCTCCTTCTTTTTCAGGGACTTTCTCTGATTTGCCTTTATTCATTTGTTGGTCATTTGGCGAGTCCTTGTCGTTTGACTTATTCTTATAAGGGGGTGGTAAATTATCTAGGACGTCCCATTGTTTAAGAGGGGCTGTGCGAACGTCTTCGCCCTGTGGGATTAATGGATATATTCGGGTGGCGTTCCTGCTGGGAAGCCAACAGCTCGCGTAGATTACTTCTTTATCGGAACAGGGTTTTTTATCATTGACATATATATTCAAAATTTGGCACACCCAATCTTCGTCCGAACCGTATTTCGGCCAAAAGACTGAGGGTTTACGGATTGCTTCTTTTATCCATGTGAAGCAACAAAATGTTATCATTGTTTTCCTGTCCTTATTTTTTTGTACGTGGCTCTCAAAATCCCAATTCACTAACATCCGACCCACTGGACTTTCTGGTGGGATATTCTTAGGGATTCTCTTATCAGCGACGTCTCCTTGTTTCGAGTTTTTACTTCCCATTGTAATGTACTCAACTTTCACTTATTTCTAAGTAAAGTGTCCAGTTATGACCCTGTCACAACAATCACAATCCTGAAAGTACTTATATCATCAATCCGCCCATACACTTATACGGATGTCTAGATATAAACTCCAGAGTCCTTATATCATCAATCCGCCCCTGCGGATGTTTAGATACGAACCCAAGTCAACAAGGTAATACTTAAACGTCGTTTTTCTTACCTTGCTCCGTGCACAGAGTTGCCTGACTTTCACTTCCACGGCGTGCCGGCCACTATGCTCCGTTAGTTGCTTCTTCAGAATGACTACCCTAGGAACGTGTTCAGTTGACTGTGGGTGACTACTCAAGATGAAGTACGAGACCGTTTAAATGACGGGACGCGTCTTCCCGGTTCCTCTTGAGTCGCCCCCCTCGATCAATGAAAACTATCCCGGCGACGAGCCCCCAATTGTGGGAAACACCGCTCACCTGTTAATAATTTACACTTAGTCAAATTCTGAAGAAGTATTTATTATCGAGCTTGCAAGAGCGGGTGCCTCCAGTAAGCAATAGCAGACACACAGAATTCACACAGCATCACTTTGTGATATACAATCCATGAAAATACAATCCGTGGGAACATATCCGTGAGAAACACATCCCACAAACTATAGACAGGGCAGTTCCCTTATTAGTGATCCCTTATTTGGTCTCCCCCTTGCATAGTGATTTCTGTCCGCTCCTGGTACATCCTTGGACCGGCAGTTAAAGATAAGAATGAGGCCCCCTGCTTGCACCTGCTATCTCCCCCTTGCTTAGCAAGTTCTGTTATTGTACATCCCGTTCTTCCCTGAAGGTCATTCTGGTACATCGTTATAATAATTCGCTCACTGTAGCTTACTCAGAACTTGACATGTTAATTTTCCCATCATGCTTCATTGTTGACATCTTAATTGTGAACCAGAGTATATACATGTAAAAACAACACAAAAACAATACAGAATGTTCATTTCTAACATCCCGATGCTCCGCCCCCGATGGGCCGAGTCCCCGATGGCAAAGGTCGCTTGTCCTCAAATTCGGGGACCTCGGCTGGTGGTGCAGAGTGTGTCCAGCGCCGGCACAAACGAGGGGGGGGGGGGGCATTCCGCTGGCAGGAGGAGTTCCGTCGGGGGCAGGGGGGACTGGTGGGGGATGGTCCGGGGGTGGTGAGGGGTGTTACAGGTTGGCAGTATTTGGCCAGCCCTGGCCGGCCGAGTGTAGATTCCAGAATTTTAACTTTGGTGCTTCTGCAATAATAAAAGCACAACTTCCTTCAAATATTTTAATTGGGAAACTTTGTTTGGGCGGTGAGTTGATTCTTAGCATTTTGGGTGGAGCTGGGAAGCTCTGGCAAACCCTGGGTGGTGCTGGGAAGAATACATTTGCCTGAGGGCATGAGCGATTCAGCCATGAAAGTAAACAGGTTTTGTGCAAAACGACACCGACTTGTAAGAAGCGTTTCTATTGCAGGCTTGCAAACACTCGTGAGGTCAAGGGCCTCTGCACATGTGATTCTCCCTCCCTTGAACGCATAGGTGCATCAAAGCAGTAGCGTGAGACCAGTAATAGCTGGCGCCACATTGTACGGCGAGGCCGCTACAGGCCGCCGCTGTGCGCATGCGTGGCCACGGACCCAGCCATTCTAAGGCCGTATCCGCAGGTAAAGCTGGGCTCTTGACGTGGCACGGCTGCTCATTGCCCACCAGGTGGAGGATTGGTGCGGGTAGGGGGGTCGTCTTTTTGGTCGTAAGACCTGATGGACATAGCCGCAGAATCGGTGAATCCAGCCCCACATCTTAAGATCAATCTAGAGCAAGCACAAGAAACTAAATTGACTCCTTGTGTTTTATATTTCTGACCCACGCCCCGCCTCAATAAACATGATACAGTGTAACCCTCCCTCAGTGAGTGAGATACAGTGTAACCTTCCCACAGTGAGTGAGATACAGTGTTACCCTCCCTCAGTGAGTGAGATACAGTGTTACCCTTCCTCAGTGAGTGAGATACAGTGTAACCCTCCCTCAGTGAGTGAGATACAGTGTAACCCTCCCACAGTGAGTGAGATACAGTGTTACCCTCCCTCAGTGAGTGAGATACAGTGGAACCCTCCCTCAGTGAGTGAGATACAGTGTAACCCTCCCTCAGTGAGTGAGATACAGTGTAACCCTCCCTCAGTGAGTGAGATACAGTGTAACCCTCCCACAGTGAGTGAGATACAGTGACCCTCCCACAGTGAGTGAGATACAGTGTAACCCTCCCTCAGTGAGTGAGATACAGTGTAACCCTCCCTCAGTGAGTGAGATACAGTGTAACCCTCCCACAGTGAGTGAGATACAGTGACCCTCCCTCAGTGAGTGAGATACAGTGTAACCCTCCCACAGTGAGTGAGATACAGTGTAACCCTTCCTCAGTGAGTGAGATACAGTGTAACCCTCCCTCAGTGAGTGAGATACAGTGTAACCCTCCCACAGTGAGTGAGATACAGTGTAACCCTCCCTCAGTGAGTGAGATACAGTGTAACCCTCCCTCAGTGAGTGAGATACAGTGTTACCCTTCCTCAGTGAGTGAGATACAGTGTAACCCTCCCTCAGTGAGTGAGATACAGTGTAACCCTCCCTCAGTGAGTGAGATACAGTGTTACCCTTCCTCAGTGAGTGAGATACAGTGTAACCCTCCCTCAGTGAGTGAGATACAGTGTAACCCTCCCACAGTGAGTGAGATACAGTGTTACCCTACCTCAGTGAGTGAGATACAGTGGAACCCTCCCTCAGTGAGTGAGATACAGTGTAACCCTCCCTCAGTGAGTGAGATACAGTGTAACCCTCCCTCAGTGAGTGAGATACAGTGTAACCCTCCCACAGTGAGTGAGATACAGTGACCCTCCCACAGTGAGTGAGATACAGTGTAACCCTCCCTCAGTGAGTGAGATACAGTGTAACCCTCCCTCAGTGAGTGAGAAACAGTGTAACCCTCCCTCAGTGAGTGAGATACAGTGTTACCCTCCCTCAGTGAGTGAGATACAGTGTAACACTCCCTCAGTGAGTGAGATACAGTGTAACCCTCCCTCAGTGAGTGAGATACAGTGTAACACTCTCTCAGTGAGTGAGATACAGTGTAACCCTCCCTCAGTGAGTGAGAAACAGTGTAACCCTCCCTCAGTGAGTGAGATACAGTGTTACCCTCCCTCAGTGAGTGAGATACAGTGTAACCCTCCCTCAGTGAGTGAGATACAGTGTAACCCTTCCTCAGTGAGTGAGATACAGTGTAAACCTCCCACAGTGAGTGAGATACAGTGTTACCCTCCCAAAGTGAGTGAGATACACTGTAACCCTCCCTCAGTGTGTGATACAGTGTAACCCTCCCTCAGTGAGTGAGATACAGTGTAACCCTCCCTCAGTGAGTGAGATACAGTGTAACACTCCCTCAGTGAGTGAGATACAGTGTGACCCTCCCTCAGTGAGTGAGATACAGTGTAACCCTCCCTCAGTGAGTGAGATACAGTGTAACCCTCCCTCAGTGAGTGAGATACAGTGTAACCCTCCCTCAGTGAGTGAGATACAGTGTAACCCTCCCTCAGTGAGTGAGATACAGTGACCCTTCCTCAGTGAGTGAGATACAGTGTAACCCTCCCTCAGTGAGTAAGATACAGTGTAACCCTCCCGTAGTGTGTGTGATACAGCGTAACCCTCCCTCAGTGAGTGAGATACAGTGTGACACTCCCTCAGTGAGTGAGATGCAATGTAACCCTCCCTCAGTGAGTGAGATACAGTGTAACCCTCCCTCAGTGAGTGAGATACAGTGTAACCCTCCCTCAGTGAGTGAGATATAGTGTGACTCTCCCTCAGTGAGTGAGATACAGTGTAACCCTCCCACAGTGAGTGAGATACAGTGTAACCCTCCCTCAGTGAGTGAGATACAGTGACCCTCCCTCAGTGAGTGAGATACAGTGACCCTCCCACAGTGAGTGAGATACAGTGTGACCCTCCCTCAGTGAGTGAGATACAGTGTAACCCTCCCTCAGTGAGTGGGAAACAGTGTAACCCTCCCTCAGTGACTGAGATACAGTGTAACCCTCCCAAAGTGAGTGAGATACAGTGTAACCCTCCCTCAGTGAGTGAGATACAGTATAACCCTCCCTCAGTGAGTGAGATACAGTGTAACCCTCCCTCAGTGAGTGAGATACAGTGTAACACTCCCTCAGTGAGTGAGATACAGTGACCCTCCCTCAGTGAGTGGTAAACAGTGTAACCCACCCTCAGTGAGTGAGATACAGTGTAACCCTCCCTCAGTGAGTGAGATACAGTGTAACCCTCCCTCAGTGAGTGAGATACAGTATAACCCTCCCTCAGTGAGTGAGATACGGTGTAACCCTCCCTCAGTGAGTGAGATACAGTGTGACCCTCCCTCAGTGAGTGAGATACAGTAACCCTTCCTCAGTGAGTGAGATACAGTGTAACCTTCCCTCAGTGAGTGAGATACAGTGACCCTTCCTCAGTGAGTGAGATACAGTGCAACCCTCCCTCAGCGAGTAAGATACAGTGTAACCCTCCCGTAGTGTGTGTGATACAGCGTAACCCTCCCTCAGTGAGTGAGATACAGTGTGACACTCCCTCAGTGAGTGAGATACAGTGTAACCCTCCCTCAGTGAGTGAGATACAGTGTAACCCTCCCACAGTGAGTGAGATACAGTGTTACCCTCCCTCAGTGAGTGAGATACAGTGTAACCCTTCCTCAGTGAGTGAGATACAGTGTAACCCTCCCTCAGTGAGTGAGATACAGTGTAACCCTCCATCAGTGAGTGAGATACAGTGTAACCCTCCCTCAGTGAGTGAGATACAGTGTAACACTCCCTCAGTGAGTGAGATACAGTGTAACCCTCCCTCAGTGAGTGAGATACAGTGTAACCCTCCCACAGTGAGTGAGATAAAGTGTGACCCTCCCTCAGTGAGTGAGATACAGTGTAACACTCCCTCAGTGAGTGAGATACAGTGTGACCCTCCCTCAGTATGTGATACAGTGTAACAGTCCCTCAGTGAGTGAGATACAGAGTAACCCTCCCTCAGTGAGTGAGATACAGTGTAACCCTCCCTCAGTGAGTGAGATACAGTGTAACCCTCCCAAAGTGAGTGAGATACAGTGTAACCCTCCCACAGTGAGTGAGATACAGTGTAACCCTCCCTCAGTGTGTGATACAGTGTAACCCTCCCTCAGTGAGTGAGATACAGTGTAATCCTCCCTCAGTGAGTGAGATACAGTGTGACCCTCCCTCAGTGAGTGAGATAGTGTAATCCTCCCTCAGTGAGTGAGATACAGTGTAACCCTCCCTCAGTGAGTGAGATACAGTGACCCTTCCTCAGTGAGTGAGATACAGTGTAACCCTCCCACAGTGAGTGAGATACAGTGTAACCCTCCCTCAGTGAGTGAGATACTGCGTAACCCTCCCTCAGTGAGTGAGATACAGTGTAACCCTCCCTCAGTGAGTGAGATACAGTGTAACCCTTCCTCAGTGAGTGAGATACAGTGTAACCCTCCCTCAGTGAGTGAGATACAGTGTAACCCTCCCTCAGTGAGTCAGATACAGTGTAACCCTCCCTCAGTGAGTGAGATACAGTGTAACCCTCCCACAGTGAGTGAGATACAGTGTAACCCTCCCACAGTGAGTGAGATACAGTGTAACCCTCTCACAGTGAGTGAGATACAGTGTTACCCTCCCTCAGTGAGTGAGATACAGTGGAACCCTCCCACAGTGAGTGAGATACAGTGTGACCCTCCCTCAGTGAGTGAGATAAAGTGTGACCCTCCCTCAGTGAGTGAGATACAGTAACCCTTCCTCAGTGAGTGAGATACAGTGTAACTCTCCCACAGTGAGTGAGATACAGTGTAACCCTCCCGTAGTGTGTGTGATTCAGCGTAACCCTCCCTCAGTGAGTGAGATACAGTGTGACCCTCCCTCAGTGAGTGAGATACAGTGTAACCCTCCCTCAGTGAGTGAGATACGGTGTGACCCTCCCTCAGTGTGTGATACAGTGTGACCCTCCCACAGTGAGTGAGATACAGTGTGACCCTCCCTCAGTGAGTGAGATAAAGTGTAACACTCCCTCAGTGAGTGAGAAACAGTGTAACCCTCCCACAGTGTGTGAGATACAGTGTAATCCTCCCTCAGTGAGTGAGATACAGTGACCCTCCCACAGTGAGTGAGATACAGTGTGACCCTCCCTCAGTGAGTGAGATACAGGGTGACCCTCCCTCAGTGAGTGAGATACAGTGTAACCCTCCCTCAGTGAGTGAGATACAGTGTAACCCTCCCTCAGTGAGTGAGATACAGTGTAACCCTCCCTCAGTGAGTGAGATACAGTGACCCTTCCTCAGTGAGTGAGATACAGTGTAACCCTCCCTCAGTGAGTAAGATACAGTGTAACCCTCCCGTAGTGTGTGTGATACAGCGTAACCCTCCCTCAGTGAGTGAGATACAGTGTGACACTCCCTCAGTGAGTGAGATGCAGTGTAACCCTCCCTCAGTGAGTGAGATAGTGTAACCCTCCCTCAGTGAGTGAGATACAGTGTAACCCTCCCTCAGTGAGTGAGATACAGTGTGACCCTCCCTCAGTGAGTCAGATACAGTGTAACCCTCCCTCAGTGAGTGAGATACAGTGTAACCCTCCCTCAGTGAGTGAGATACAGTGACCCTCCCTCAGTGAGTGAGATACAGTGACCCTCCCACAGTGAGTGAGATACAGTGTGACCCTCCCTCAGTGAGTGAGATACAGTGTAACCCTCCCTCAGTGAGTGGGAAACAGTGTAACCCACCCTCAGTGAGTATGATACAGTGTGACCCTCCCTCAGTGAGTGAGATACAGTGTAACCCTCCCTCAGTGAGTGAGATACAGTATAACCCTCCCTCAGTGAGTGAGATACAGTGTAACACTCCCTCAGTGAGTGAGATACAGTGTAACCCTCCCTCAGTGAGTGAGATACAGTGTAACCCTTCCACAGTGAGTGAGATACAGTGTTACCCTCCCTCAGTGAGTGAGATACAGTGTAACCCTTCCTCAGTGAGTGAGATACAGTGTAACCCTCCCTCAGTGAGTGAGATACAGTGTAACCCTTCCTCAGTGAGTGAGATACAGTGTAACCCTCCCACAGTGAGTGAGATACAGTGTTACCCTCCCTCAGTGAGTGAGATACAGTGTAACCCTTCCTCAGTGAGTGAGATACAGTGTAACCCTCCCTCAGTGAGTGAGATACAGTGTAACCCTCCCTCAGTGAGTGAGATACAGTGTAACACTCCCTCAGTGAGTGAGATACAGTGTAACCCTCCATCAGTGAGTGAGATACAGTGTAACCCTCCCTCAGTGAGTGAGATACAGTGTAACTCTCCCTCAGTGAGTGAGATACAGTGTAACCCTCCCTCAGTGAGTGAGATACAGTGTAACCCTCCCACAGTGAGTGAGATAAAGTGTGACCCTCCCTCAGTGAGTGAGATACAGTGTAACACTCCCTCAGTGAGTGAGATACAGTGTGACCCTCCCTCAGTATGTGATACAGTGTAACAGTCCCTCAGTGAGTGAGATACAGTGTAACCCTCCCTCAGTGAGTGAGATACAGTGTAACCCTCCCTCAGTGAGTGAGATACAGTGTAACCCTCCCAAAGTGAGTGAGATACAGTGTAACCCTCCCTCAGTGTGTGATACAGTGTAACCCTCCCTCAGTGAGTGAGATACAGTGTAACCCTCCCTCAGTGAGTGAGATACAGTGTAACACTCCCTCAGTGAGTGAGATACAGTGTGACCCTCCCTCAGTATGTGATACAGTGTAACAGTCCCTCAGTGAGTGAGATACAGTGTAACCCTCCCTCAGTGAGTGAGATACAGTGTAACCCTCCCTCAGTGAGTGAGATACAGTGTGACCCTCCCTCAGTGAGTGAGATACAGTGTAACCCTGCCACAGTGAGTGAGATACAGAGTTACCCTTCCTCAGTGAGTGAGATACAGTGTAACCCTTCCTCAGTGAGTGAGATACAGTGTAACCCTCCCTCAGTGAGTGAGATACAGTGTAACCCTTCCTCAGTGAGTGAGATACAGTGTAACCCTCCCACAGTGAGTGAGATACAGTGTAACCCTTCCTCAGTGAGTGAGATACAGTGTAACCCTCCCTCAGTGAGTGAGATACAGTGTAACCCTCCCACAGTGAGTGAGATACAGTGTAACCCTCCCTCAGTGAGTGAGATACAGTGTAACCCTCCCTCAGTGAGTGAGATACAGTGTTACCCTTCCTCAGTGAGTGAGATACAGTGTAACCCTCCCTCAGTGAGTGAGATACAGTGTAACCCTCCCTCAGTGAGTGAGATACAGTGTTACCCTTCCTCAGTGAGTGAGATACAGTGTAACCCTCCCTCAGTGAGTGAGATACAGTGTAACCCTCCCACAGTGAGTGAGATACAGTGTTACCCTCCCTCAGTGAGTGAGATACAGTGTAACACTCCCTCAGTGAGTGAGATACAGTGTAACCCTCCCTCAGTGAGTGAGATACAGTGTAACCCTCCCTCAGTGAGTGAGATACAGTGTAACCCTCCCACAGTGAGTGAGATACAGTGACCCTCCCACAGTGAGTGAGATACAGTGTAACCCTCCCTCAGTGAGTGAGATACAGTGTAACCCTCCCTCAGTGAGTGAGAAACAGTGTAACCCTCCCTCAGTGAGTGAGATACAGTGTTACCCTCCCTCAGTGAGTGAGATACAGTGTAACACTCCCTCAGTGAGTTTGATACAGTGTAACCCTCCCTCAGTGAGTGAGATACAGTGTAACCCTCCCTCAGTGAGTGAGATACAGTGTAACCCTCCCACAGTGAGTGAGATACAGTGACCCTCCCACAGTGAGTGAGATACAGTGTAACACTCTCTCAGTGAGTGAGATACAGTGTAACCCTCCCTCAGTGAGTGAGAAACAGTGTAACCCTCCCTCAGTGAGTGAGATACAGTGTTACCCTCCCTCAGTGAGTGAGATACAGTGTAACCCTCCCTCAGTGAGTGAGATACAGTGTAACCCTTCCTCAGTGAGTGAGATACAGTGTAAACCTCCCACAGTGAGTGAGATACAGTGTTACCCTCCCAAAGTGAGTGAGATACACTGTAACCCTCCCTCAGTGTGTGATACAGTGTAACCCTCCCTCAGTGAGTGAGATACAGTGTAACCCTCCCTCAGTGAGTGAGATACAGTGTAACACTCCCTCAGTGAGTGAGATACAGTGTGACCCTCCCTCAGTGAGTGAGATACAGTGTAACCCTCCCTCAGTGAGTGAGATACAGTGTAACCCTCCCTCAGTGAGTGAGATACAGTGTAACCCTCCCTCAGTGAGTGAGATACAGTGTAACCCTCCCTCAGTGAGTGAGATACAGTGACCCTTCCTCAGTGAGTGAGATACAGTGTAACCCTCCCTCAGTGAGTAAGATACAGTGTAACCCTCCCGTAGTGTGTGTGATACAGCGTAACGCTCCCTCAGTGAGTGAGATACAGTGTGACACTCCCTCAGTGAGTGAGATGCAATGTAACCCTCCCTCAGTGAGTGATATACAGTGTAACCCTCCCTCAGTGAGTGAGATACAGTGTAACCCTCCCTCAGTGAGTGAGATATAGTGTGACTCTCCCTCAGTGAGTGAGATACAGTGTAACCCTCCCACAGTGAGTGAGATACAGTGTAACCCTCCCTCAGTGAGTGAGATACAGTGACCCTCCCTCAGTGAGTGAGATACAGTGACCCTCCCACAGTGAGTGAGATACAGTGTGACCCTCCCTCAGTGAGTGAGATACAGTGTAACCCTCCCTCAGTGAGTGGGAAACAGTGTAACCCTCCCTCAGTGAGTGAGATACAGTGTAACACTCCCTCAGTGAGTGAGATACAGTGTGACCCTCCCTCAGTATGTGATACAGTGTAACAGTCCCTCAGTGAGTGAGATACAGTGTAACCCTCCCTCAGTGAGTGAGATACAGTGTAACCCTCCCTCAGTGAGTGAGATACAGTGTAACCCTCCCAAAGTGAGTGAGATACAGTGTAACCCTCCCTCAGTGTGTGATACAGTGTAACCCTCCCTCAGTGAGTGAGATACAGTGTAACCCTCCCTCAGTGAGTGAGATACAGTGTAACACTCCCTCAGTGAGTGAGATACAGTGTGACCCTCCCTCAGTATGTGATACAGTGTAACAGTCCCTCAGTGAGTGAGATACAGTGTAACCCTCCCTCAGTGAGTGAGATACAGTGTAACCCTCCCTCAGTGAGTGAGATACAGTGTGACCCTCCCTCAGTGAGTGAGATACAGTGTAACCCTGCCACAGTGAGTGAGATACAGAGTTACCCTTCCTCAGTGAGTGAGATACAGTGTAACCCTTCCTCAGTGAGTGAGATACAGTGTAACCCTCCCTCAGTGAGTGAGATACAGTGTAACCCTTCCTCAGTGAGTGAGATACAGTGTAACCCTCCCACAGTGAGTGAGATACAGTGTAACCCTTCCTCAGTGAGTGAGATACAGTGTAACCCTCCCTCAGTGAGTGAGATACAGTGTTACCCTTCCTCAGTGAGTGAGATACAGTGTAACCCTCCCTCAGTGAGTGAGATACAGTGTAACCCTCCCTCAGTGAGTGAGATACAGTGTTACCCTTCCTCAGTGAGTGAGATACAGTGTAACCCTCCCTCAGTGAGTGAGATACAGTGTAACCCTCCCACAGTGAGTGAGATACAGTGTTACCCTCCCTCAGTGAGTGAGATACAGTGTAACACTCCCTCAGTGAGTGAGATACAGTGTAACCCTCCCTCAGTGAGTGAGATACAGTGTAACCCTCCCTCAGTGAGTGAGATACAGTGTAACCCTCCCACAGTGAGTGAGATACAGTGACCCTCCCACAGTGAGTGAGATACAGTGTAACCCTCCCTCAGTGAGTGAGATACAGTGTAACCCTCCCTCAGTGAGTGAGAAACAGTGTAACCCTCCCTCAGTGAGTGAGATACAGTGTTACCCTCCCTCAGTGAGTGAGATACAGTGTAACACTCCCTCAGTGAGTGAGATACAGTGTAAGCCTCCCTCAGTGAGTGAGATACAGTGTAACCCTCCCTCAGTGAGTGAGATACAGTGTAACCCTCCCACAGTGAGTGAGATACAGTGACCCTCCCACAGTGAGTGAGATACAGTGTAACACTCTCTCAGTGAGTGAGATACAGTGTAACCCTCCCTCAGTGAGTGAGAAACAGTGTAACCCTCCCTCAGTGAGTGAGATACAGTGTTACCCTCCCTCAGTGAGTGAGATACAGTGTAACCCTCCCTCAGTGAGTGAGATACAGTGTAACCCTTCCTCAGTGAGTGAGATACAGTGTAAACCTCCCACAGTGAGTGAGATACAGTGTTACCCTCCCAAAGTGAGTGAGATACACTGTAACCCTCCCTCAGTGTGTGATACAGTGTAACCCTCCCTCAGTGAGTGAGATACAGTGTAACCCTCCCTCAGTGAGTGAGATACAGTGTAACACTCCCTCAGTGAGTGAGATACAGTGTGACCCTCCCTCAGTGAGTGAGATACAGTGTAACCCTCCCTCAGTGAGTGAGATACAGTGTAACCCTCCCTCAGTGAGTGAGATACAGTGTAACCCTCCCTCAGTGAGTGAGATACAGTGTAACCCTCCCTCAGTGAGTGAGATACAGTGACCCTTCCTCAGTGAGTGAGATACAGTGTAACCCTCCCTCAGTGAGTAAGATACAGTGTAACCCTCCCGTAGTGTGTGTGATACAGCGTAACCCTCCCTCAGTGAGTGAGATACAGTGTGACACTCCCTCAGTGAGTGAGATGCAATGTAACCCTCCCTCAGTGAGTGAGATACAGTGTAACCCTCCCTCAGTGAGTGAGATACAGTGTAACCCTCCCTCAGTGAGTGAGATATAGTGTGACTCTCCCTCAGTGAGTGAGATACAGTGTAACCCTCCCACAGTGAGTGAGATACAGTGTAACCCTCCCTCAGTGAGTGAGATACAGTGACCCTCCCTCAGTGAGTGAGATACAGTGACCCTCCCACAGTGAGTGAGATACAGTGTGACCCTCCCTCAGTGAGTGAGATACAGTGTAACCCTCCCTCAGTGAGTGGGAAACAGTGTAACCCTCCCTCAGTGAGTGAGATACAGTGTAACCCTCCCAAAGTGAGTGAGATACAGTGTAACCCTCCCTCAGTGAGTGAGATACAGTATAACCCTCCCTCAGTGAGTGAGATACAGTGTAACCCTCCCTCAGTGAGTGAGATACAGTGTAACACTCCCTCAGTGAGTGAGATACAGTGACCCTCCCTCAGTGAGTGGTAAACAGTGTAACCCACCCTCAGTGAGTGAGATACAGTGTAACCCTCCCTCAGTGAGTGAGATACAGTGTAACCCTCCCTCAGTGAGTGAGATACAGTATAACCCTCCCTCAGTGAGTGAGATACGGTGTAACCCTCCCTCAGTGAGTGAGATACAGTGTGACCCTCCCTCAGTGAGTGAGATACAGTAACCCTTCCTCAGTGAGTGAGATACAGTGTAACCTTCCCTCAGTGAGTGAGATACAGTGACCCTTCCTCAGTGAGTGAGATACAGTGCAACCCTCCCTCAGCGAGTAAGATACAGTGTAACACTCCCTCAGTGAGTGAGATACAGTGTGACCCTCCCTCAGTATGTGATACAGTGTAACAGTCCCTCAGTGAGTGAGATACAGTGTAACCCTCCCTCAGTGAGTGAGATACAGTGTAACCCTCCCTCAGTGAGTGAGATACAGTGTAACCCTCCCAAAGTGAGTGAGATACAGTGTAACCCTCCCACAGTGAGTGAGATACAGTGTAACCCTCCCTCAGTGTGTGATACAGTGTAACCCTCCCTCAGTGAGTGAGATACAGTGTAATCCTCCCTCAGTGAGTGAGATACAGTGTGACCCTCCCTCAGTGAGTGAGATACAGTGTAATCCTCCCTCAGTGAGTGAGATACAGTGTAACCCTCCCTCAGTGAGTGAGATACAGTGACCCTTCCTCAGTGAGTGAGATACAGTGTAACCCTCCCACAGTGAGTGAGATACAGTGTAACCCTCCCTCAGTGAGTGAGATACTGCGTAACCCTCCCTCAGTGAGTGAGATACAGTGTAACCCTCCCTCAGTGAGTGAGATACAGTGTAACCCTTCCTCAGTGAGTGAGATACAGTGTAACCCTCCCTCAGTGAGTGAGATACAGTGTAACCCTCCCTCAGTGAGTCAGATACAGTGTAACCCTCCCTCAGTGAGTGAGATACAGTGTAACCCTCCCACAGTGAGTGAGATACAGTGTAACCCTCCCACAGTGAGTGAGATACAGTGTAACCCTCTCACAGTGAGTGAGATACAGTGTTACCCTCCCTCAGTGAGTGAGATACAGTGGAACCCTCCCACAGTGAGTGAGATACAGTGTGACCCTCCCTCAGTGAGTGAGATAAAGTGTGACCCTCCCTCAGTGAGTGAGATACAGTAACCCTTCCTCAGTGAGTGAGATACAGTGTAACTCTCCCACAGTGAGTGAGATACAGTGTAACCCTCCCGTAGTGTGTGTGATTCAGCGTAACCCTCCCTCAGTGAGTGAGATACAGTGTGACCCTCCCTCAGTGAGTGAGATACAGTGTAACCCTCCCTCAGTGAGTGAGATACGGTGTGACCCTCCCTCAGTGTGTGATACAGTGTGACCCTCCCACAGTGAGTGAGATACAGTGTGACCCTCCCTCAGTGAGTGAGATAAAGTGTAACACTCCCTCAGTGAGTGAGAAACAGTGTAACCCACCCACAGTGTGTGAGATACAGTGTAATCCTCCCTCAGTGAGTGAGATACAGTGACCCTCCCACAGTGAGTGAGATACAGTGTGACCCTCCCTCAGTGAGTGAGATACAGGGTGACCCTCCCTCAGTGAGTGAGATACAGTGTAACCCTCCCTCAGTGAGTGAGATACAGTGTAACCCTCCCTCAGTGAGTGAGATACAGTGTAACCCTCCCTCAGTGAGTGAGATACAGTGACCCTTCCTCAGTGAGTGAGATACAGTGTAACCCTCCCTCAGTGAGTAAGATACAGTGTAACCCTCCCGTAGTGTGTGTGATACAGCGTAACCCTCCCTCAGTGAGTGAGATACAGTGTGACACTCCCTCAGTGAGTGAGATGCAGTGTAACCCTCCCTCAGTGAGTGAGATACAGTGTAACCCTCCCTCAGTGAGTGAGATACAGTGTAACCCTCCCTCAGTGAGTGAGATACAGTGTGACCCTCCCTCAGTGAGTGAGATACAGTGTAACCCTCCCTCAGTGAGTGAGATACAGTGTAACACTCCCTCAGTGAGTGAGATACAGTGTAACCCTCCCTCAGTGAGTGAGATACAGTGTAACCCTCCCTCAGTGAGTGAGATACAGTGTAACCCTCCCACAGTGAGTGAGATACAGTGACCCTCCCACAGTGAGTGAGATACAGTGTAACCCTCCCTCAGTGAGTGAGATACAGTGTAACCCTCCCTCAGTGAGTGAGAAACAGTGTAACCCTCCCTCAGTGAGTGAGATACAGTGTTACCCTCACTCAGTGAGTGAGATACAGTGTAACACTCCCTCAGTGAGTGAGATACAGTGTAAGCCTCCCTCAGTGAGTGAGATACAGTGTAACCCTCCCTCAGTGAGTGAGATACAGTGTAACCCTCCCACAGTGAGTGAGATACAGTGACCCTCCCACAGTGAGTGAGATACAGTGTAACACTCTCTCAGTGAGTGAGATACAGTGTAACCCTCCCTCAGTGAGTGAGAAACAGTGTAACCCTCCCTCAGTGAGTGAGATACAGTGTTACCCTCCCTCAGTGAGTGAGATACAGTGTAACCCTCCCTCAGTGAGTGAGATACAGTGTAACCCTTCCTCAGTGAGTGAGATACAGTGTAAACCTCCCACAGTGAGTGAGATACAGTGTTACCCTCCCAAAGTGAGTGAGATACACTGTAACCCTCCCTCAGTGTGTGATACAGTGTAACCCTCCCTCAGTGAGTGAGATACAGTGTAACCCTCCCTCAGTGAGTGAGATACAGTGTAACACTCCCTCAGTGAGTGAGATACAGTGTGACCCTCCCTCAGTGAGTGAGATACAGTGTAACCCTCCCTCAGTGAGTGAGATACAGTGTAACCCTCCCTCAGTGAGTGAGATACAGTGTAACCCTCCCTCAGTGAGTGAGATACAGTGTAACCCTCCCTCAGTGAGTGAGATACAGTGACCCTTCCTCAGTGAGTGAGATACAGTGTAACCCTCCCTCAGTGAGTAAGATACAGTGTAACCCTCCCGTAGTGTGTGTGATACAGCGTAACCCTCCCTCAGTGAGTGAGATACAGTGTGACACTCCCTCAGTGAGTGAGATGCAATGTAACCCTCCCTCAGTGAGTGAGATACAGTGTAACCCTCCCTCAGTGAGTGAGATACAGTGTAACCCTCCCTCAGTGAGTGAGATATAGTGTGACTCTCCCTCAGTGAGTGAGATACAGTGTAACCCTCCCACAGTGAGTGAGATACAGTGTAACCCTCCCTCAGTGAGTGAGATACAGTGACCCTCCCTCAGTGAGTGAGATACAGTGACCCTCCCACAGTGAGTGAGATACAGTGTGACCCTCCCTCAGTGAGTGAGATACAGTGTAACCCTCCCTCAGTGAGTGGGAAACAGTGTAACCCTCCCTCAGTGAGTGAGATACAGTGTAACCCTCCCAAAGTGAGTGAGATACAGTGTAACCCTCCCTCAGTGAGTGAGATACAGTATAACCCTCCCTCAGTGAGTGAGATACAGTGTAACCCTCCCTCAGTGAGTGAGATACAGTGTAACCCTCCCTCAGTGAGTGAGATACAGTGTAACACTCCCTCAGTGAGTGAGATACAGTGACCCTCCCTCAGTGAGTGGTAAACAGTGTAACCCACCCTCAGTGAGTGAGATACAGTGTAACCCTCCCTCAGTGAGTGAGATACAGTGTAACCCTCCCTCAGTGAGTGAGATACAGTATAACCCTCCCTCAGTGAGTGAGATACGGTGTAACCCTCCCTCAGTGAGTGAGATACAGTGTGACCCTCCCTCAGTGAGTGAGATACAGTAACCCTTCCTCAGTGAGTGAGATACAGTGTAACCTTCCCTCAGTGAGTGAGATACAGTGACCCTTCCTCAGTGAGTGAGATACAGTGCAACCCTCCCTCAGCGAGTAAGATACAGTGTAACCCTCCCGTAGTGTGTGTGATACAGCGTAACCCTCCCTCAGTGAGTGAGATACAGTGTGACACTCCCTCAGTGAGTGAGATACAGTGTAACCCTCCCTCAGTGAGTGAGATACAGTGTAACCCTCCCACAGTGAGTGAGATACAGTGTTACCCTCCCTCAGTGAGTGAGATACAGTGTAACCCTTCCTCAGTGAGTGAGATACAGTGTAACCCTCCCTCAGTGAGTGAGATACAGTGTAACCCTCCATCAGTGAGTGAGATACAGTGTAACCCTCCCTCAGTGAGTGAGATACAGTGTAACACTCCCTCAGTGAGTGAGATACAGTGTAACCCTCCCTCAGTGAGTGAGATACAGTGTAACCCTCCCACAGTGAGTGAGATAAAGTGTGACCCTCCCTCAGTGAGTGAGATACAGTGTAACACTCCCTCAGTGAGTGAGATACAGTGTGACCCTCCCTCAGTATGTGATACAGTGTAACAGTCCCTCAGTGAGTGAGATACAGTGTAACCCTCCCTCAGTGAGTGAGATACAGTGTAACCCTCCCTCAGTGAGTGAGATACAGTGTAACCCTCCCAAAGTGAGTGAGATACAGTGTAACCCTCCCACAGTGAGTGAGATACAGTGTAACCCTCCCTCAGTGTGTGATACAGTGTAACCCTCCCTCAGTGAGTGAGATACAGTGTAATCCTCCCTCAGTGAGTGAGATACAGTGTAATCCTCCCTCAGTGAGTGAGATACAGTGTAACCCTCCCTCAGTGAGTGAGATACAGTGACCCTTCCTCAGTGAGTGAGATACAGTGTAACCCTCCCACAGTGAGTGAGATACAGTGTAACCCTCCCTCAGTGAGTGAGATACTGCGTAACCCTCCCTCAGTGAGTGAGATACAGTGTAACCCTCCCTCAGTGAGTGAGATACAGTGTAACCCTTCCTCAGTGAGTGAGATACAGTGTAACCCTCCCTCAGTGAGTGAGATACAGTGTAACCCTCCCTCAGTGAGTCAGATACAGTGTAACCCTCCCTCAGTGAGTGAGATACAGTGTAACCCTCCCACAGTGAGTGAGATACAGTGTAACCCTCCCACAGTGAGTGAGATACAGTGTAACCCTCTCACAGTGAGTGAGATACAGTGTTACCCTCCCTCAGTGAGTGAGATACAGTGGAACCCTCCCACAGTGAGTGAGATACAGTGTGACCCTCCCTCAGTGAGTGAGATAAAGTGTGACCCTCCCTCAGTGAGTGAGATACAGTAACCCTTCCTCAGTGAGTGAGATACAGTGTAACTCTCCCACAGTGAGTGAGATACAGTGTAACCCTCCCGTAGTGTGTGTGATTCAGCGTAACCCTCCCTCAGTGAGTGAGATACAGTGTGACCCTCCCTCAGTGAGTGAGATACAGTGTAACCCTCCCTCAGTGAGTGAGATACGGTGTGACCCTCCCTCAGTGTGTGATACAGTGTGACCCTCCCACAGTGAGTGAGATACAGTGTGACCCTCCCTCAGTGAGTGAGATAAAGTGTAACACTCCCTCAGTGAGTGAGAAACAGTGTAACCCTCCCACAGTGTGTGAGATACAGTGTAATCCTCCCTCAGTGAGTGAGATACAGTGACCCTCCCACAGTGAGTGAGATACAGTGTGACCCTCCCTCAGTGAGTGAGATACAGGGTGACCCTCCCTCAGTGAGTGAGATACAGTGTAACCCTCCCTCAGTGAGTGAGATACAGTGTAACCCTCCCTCAGTGAGTGAGATACAGTGTAACCCTCCCTCAGTGAGTGAGATACAGTGACCCTTCCTCAGTGAGTGAGATACAGTGTAACCCTCCCTCAGTGAGTAAGATACAGTGTAACCCTCCCGTAGTGTGTGTGATACAGCGTAACCCTCCCTCAGTGAGTGAGATACAGTGTGACACTCCCTCAGTGAGTGAGATGCAGTGTAACCCTCCCTCAGTGAGTGAGATACAGTGTAACCCTCCCTCAGTGAGTGAGATACAGTGTAACCCTCCCTCAGTGAGTGAGATACAGTGTGACCCTCCCTCAGTGAGTGAGATAGAGTGTAACCCTCCCTCAGTGAGTGAGATACAGTGTAACCCTCCCTCAGTGAGTGAGATACAGTGACCCTCCCTCAGTGAGTGAGATACAGTGACCCTCCCACAGTGAGTGAGATACAGTGTGACCCTCCCTCAGTGAGTGAGATACAGTGTAACCCTCCCTCAGTGAGTGGGAAACAGTGTAACCCACCCTCAGTGAGTATGATACAGTGTGACCCTCCCTCAGTGAGTGAGATACAGTGTAACCCTCCCTCAGTGAGTGAGATACAGTATAACCCTCCCTCAGTGAGTGAGATACAGTGTAACACTCCCTCAGTGAGTGAGATACAGTGTAACCCTCCCTCAGTGAGTGAGATACAGTGTAACCCTTCCACAGTGAGTGAGATACAGTGTTACCCTCCCTCAGTCAGTGAGATACAGTGTAACCCTTCCTCAGTGAGTGAGATACAGTGTAACCCTCCCTCAGTGAGTGAGATACAGTGTAACCCTTCCTCAGTGAGTGAGATACAGTGTAACCCTCCCACAGTGAGTGAGATACAGTGTTACCCTCCCTCAGTGAGTGAGATACAGTGTAACCCTTCCTCAGTGAGTGAGATACAGTGTAACCCTCCCTCAGTGAGTGAGATACAGTGTAACCCTCCCTCAGTGAGTGAGATACAGTGTAACACTCCCTCAGTGAGTGAGATACAGTGTAACCCTCCCTCAGTGAGTGAGATACAGTGTAACCCTCCATCAGTGAGTGAGATACAGTGTAACCCTCCCTCAGTGAGTGAGATACAGTGTAACTCTCCCTCAGTGAGTGAGATACAGTGTAACCCTCCCTCAGTGAGTGAGATACAGTGTAACCCTCCCACAGTGAGTGAGATAAAGTGTGACCCTCCCTCAGTGAGTGAGATACAGTGTAACACTCCCTCAGTGAGTGAGATACAGTGTGACCCTCCCTCAGTATGTGATACAGTGTAACAGTCCCTCAGTGAGTGAGATACAGTGTAACCCTCCCTCAGTGAGTGAGATACAGTGTAACCCTCCCTCAGTGAGTGAGATACAGTGTAACCCTCCCAAAGTGAGTGAGATACAGTGTAACCCTCCCTCAGTGTGTGATACAGTGTAACCCTCCCTCAGTGAGTGAGATACAGTGTAACCCTCCCTCAGTGAGTGAGATACAGTGTAACACTCCCTCAGTGAGTGAGATACAGTGTGACCCTCCCTCAGTATGTGATACAGTGTAACAGTCCCTCAGTGAGTGAGATACAGTGTAACACTCCCTCAGTGAGTGAGATACAGTGTAACCCTCCCTCAGTGAGTGAGATACAGTGTAACCCTCCCACAGTGAGTGAGATACAGTGTAACCCTCCCTCAGTGTGTGATACAGTGTAACCCTCCCTCAGTGAGTGAGATACAGTGTAATCCTCCCTCAGTGAGTGAGATACAGTGTGACCCTCCCTCAGTGAGTGAGATACAGTGTAATCCTCCCTCAGTGAGTGAGATACAGTGTAACCCTCCCTCAGTGAGTGAGATACAGTGACCCTTCCTCAGTGAGTGAGATACAGTGTAACCCTCCCACAGTGAGTGAGATACAGTGTAACCCTCCCTCAGTGAGTGAGATACAGCGTAACCCTCCCTCAGTGAGTGAGATACAGTGTAACCCTCCCTCAGTGAGTGAGATACAGTGTAACCCTCCCTCAGTGAGTGAGATACAGTGTAACCCTCCCTCAGTGAGTGAGATACAGTGTAACCCTCCCTCAGTGAGTGAGATACAGTGTAACCCTCCCACAGTGAGTGAGATACAGTGTAACCCTCCCACAGTGAGTGAGATACAGTGTAACCCTCCCACAGTGAGTGAGATACAGTGTTACCCTCTCACACTGAGTGAGATACAGTGTTACCCTCCCTCAGTGAGTGAGATACAGTGGAACCCTCCCTCAGTGAGTGAGATAGTGTAACCCTCCCTCAGTGAGTGAGATACAGTGTAACACTCCCTCAGTGAGTGAGATACAGTGTAACCCTCCCTCAGTGAGTGAGATACAGTGTAACCCTCCCTCAGTGAGTGAGATACAGTGTAACCCTCCCTCAGTGAGTGAGATACAGTGTAACACTCCCTCAGTGAGTGAGATACAGTGTAACCCTCCCTCAGTGAGTGAGATACAGTGTAACCCTCCCACAGTGAGTGAGATAAAGTGTGACCCTCCCTCAGTGAGTGAGATACAGTGTAACACTCCCTCAGTGAGTGAGATACAGTGTGACCCTCCCTCAGTATGTGATACAGTGTAACAGTCCCTCAGTGAGTGAGATACAGTGTAACCCTCCCTCAGTGGGTGAGATACAGTGTAACCCTCCCTCAGTGAGTGAGATACAGTGTAACCCTCCCAAAGTGAGTGAGATACAGTGTAACCCTCCCTCAGTGTGTGATACAGTGTAACCCTCCCTCAGTGAGTGAGATACAGTGTAACCCTCCCTCAGTGAGTGAGATACAGTGTAACACTCCCTCAGTGAGTGAGATACAGTGTGACCCTCCCTCAGTATGTGATACAGTGTAACAGTCCCTCAGTGAGTGAGATACAGTGTAATCCTCCCTCAGTGAGTGAGATACAGTGTAACCCTCCCTCAGTGAGTGAGATACAGTGTAACCCTCCCACAGTGAGTGAGATACAGTGTAACCCTCCCTCAGTGTGTGATACAGTGTAACCCTCCCTCAGTGAGTGAGATACTGTGTAACCCTCCATCAGTGAGTGAGATACAGTGTGACCCTCCCTCAGTGAGTGAGATACAGTGTAACCCTCCCTCAGTGAGTGAGATACAGTGTAACCCTCCCTCAGTGAGTGAGATACAGTGTAACCCTCCCACAGTGAGTGAGATACAGTGTAACCCTCCCACAGTGAGTGAGATACAGTGTTACCCTCATTCAGTGAGTGAGGTACATTGTAACCCTCCCACAGTGAGTGAGATACAGTGTGACCCTCCCTCAGTGAGTGAGATAAAGTGTGACCCTCCCTCAGTGAGTGAGATACAGTGTAACCCTCCCTCAGTGAGTGAGATACAGTGTAACCCTCCCTCAGTGAGTGAGATACAGTGTAACCCTCCCACGGTGAGTGAGGTACAGTGTGACCCTCAGTGAGTGAGATACAGTGTAACCCTCCCTCAGTGAGTGAGATACAGTGTAACCCTCCCACAGTGAGTGAGATACAGTGTGACCCTCCCTCAGTGAGTGAGATACAGTGTAACACTCCCTCAGTGAGTGAGATACAGTGTGACCCTCCCTCAGTATGTGATACAGTGTAACCCTCCCTCAGTGTGTGATACGGTGTAACACTCCCTCAGTGAGTGAGATACAGTGTAACCCTCCCTCAGTGAGTGAGATAAAGTGTAACCCTCCCACAGTGAGTGAGATACAGTGTCATCCTCCCTCAGTGAGTGAGATACAGTGTGACCCTCCCTCAGTGAGTGAGATACAGTGTAATCCTCCCTCAGTGAGTGAGATACAGTGTAACCCTCCCTCAGTGAGTGAGATACAGTGACCCTTCCTCAGTGAGTGAGATACAGTGTAACCCTCCCACAGTGAGTGAGATACAGTGTAACCCTCCCGTAGTGTGTGTGATACAGCGTAACCCTCCCTCAGTGAGTGAGATACAGTGTGACCCTCCCTCAGTGAGTGAGATACAGTGTAACCCTCCCTCAGTGAGTGAGATACAGTGTGACCCTCCCTCAGTGTGTGATACAGTGTGACCCTCCCACAGTGAGTGAGATACAGTGTGACCCTCCCTCAGTGAGTGAGATGAAGTGTAACACTCCCTCAGTGAGTGAGAAACAGTGTAACCCTCCCACAGTGTGTGAGATACAGTGTGACCCTCCCTCAGTGAGTAAGATACAGTGTAACCCTCCCGTAGTGTGTGTGATACAGCGTAACCCTCCCTCAGTGAGTGAGATACAGTGTGACCCTCCCTCAGTGAGTAAGATACAGTGTAACCCTCTCACAGTGAGTGAGATACAGTGTTACCCTCCCTCAGTGAGTGAGATACAGTGGAACCCTCCCACAGTGAGTGAGATACAGTGTGACCCTCCCTCAGTGAGTGAGATAAAGTGTGACCCTCCCTCAGTGAGTGAGATACAGTAACCCTTCCTCAGTGAGTGAGATACAGTGTAACTCTCCCACAGTGAGTGAGACACAGTGTAACCCTCCCGTAGTGTGTGTGATTCAGCGTAACCCTCCCTCAGTGAGTGAGATACAGTGTGACCCTCCCTCAGTGAGTGAGATACAGTGTAACCCTCCCTCAGTGAGTGAGATACGGTGTGACCCTCCCTCAGTGTGTGATACAGTGTGACCCTCCCACAGTGAGTGAGATACAGTGTGACCCTCCCTCAGTGAGTGAGATAAAGTGTAACACTCCCTCAGTGAGTGAGAAACAGTGTAACCCTCCCACAGTGTGTGAGATACAGTGTAATCCTCCCTCAGTGAGTGAGATACAGTGACCCTCCCACAGTGAGTGAGATACAGTGTGACCCTCCCTCAGTGAGTGAGATACAGGGTGACCCTCCCTCAGTGAGTGAGATACAGTGTAACCCTCCCTCAGTGAGTGAGATACAGTGTAACCCTCCCTCAGTGAGTGAGATACAGTGTAACCCTCCCTCAGTGAGTGAGATACAGTGACCCTTCCTCAGTGAGTGAGATACAGTGTAACCCTCCCTCAGTGAGTAAGATACAGTGTAACCCTCCCGTAGTGTGTGTGATACAGCGTAACCCTCCCTCAGTGAGTGAGATACAGTGTAACCCTCCCTCAGTGAGTGAGATACAGTGTAACCCTCCCTCAGTGAGTGAGATACAGTGTAACCCTCCCGTAGTGAGTGAGATGCAGTGTAACCCTCCCTCAGTGAGTGAGATACAGTGTAACCCTCCCTCAGTGAGTGAGATACAGTGTAACCCTCCCTCAGTGAGTGAGATACAGTGTGACCCTCCCTCAGTGAGTGAGATAGAGTGTAACCCTCCCTCAGTGAGTGAGATACAGTGTAACCCTCCCTCAGTGAGTGAGATACAGTGACCCTCCCTCAGTGAGTGAGATACAGTGACCCTCCCACAGTGAGTGAGATACAGTGTGACCCTCCCTCAGTGAGTGAGATACAGTGTAACCCTCCCTCAGTGAGTGGGAAACAGTGTAACCCACCCTCAGTGAGTATGATACAGTGTGACCCTCCCTCAGTGAGTGAGATACAGTGTAACCCTCCCTCAGTGAGTGAGATACAGTATAACCCTCCCTCAGTGAGTGAGATACAGTGTAACACTCCCTCAGTGAGTGAGATACAGTGTAACCCTCCCTCAGTGAGTGAGATACAGTGTAACCCTTCCACAGTGAGTGAGATACAGTGTTACCCTCCCTCAGTCAGTGAGATACAGTGTAACCCTTCCTCAGTGAGTGAGATACAGTGTAACCCTCCCTCAGTGAGTGAGATACAGTGTAACCCTTCCTCAGTGAGTGAGATACAGTGTAACCCTCCCACAGTGAGTGAGATACAGTGTTACCCTCCCTCAGTGAGTGAGATACAGTGTAACCCTTCCTCAGTGAGTGAGATACAGTGTAACCCTCCCTCAGTGAGTGAGATACAGTGTAACCCTCCCTCAGTGAGTGAGATACAGTGTAACACTCCCTCAGTGAGTGAGATACAGTGTAACCCTCCCTCAGTGAGTGAGATACAGTGTAACCCTCCATCAGTGAGTGAGATACAGTGTAACCCTCCCTCAGTGAGTGAGATACAGTGTAACTCTCCCTCAGTGAGTGAGATACAGTGTAACCCTCCCTCAGTGAGTGAGATACAGTGTAACCCTCCCACAGTGAGTGAGATAAAGTGTGACCCTCCCTCAGTGAGTGAGATACAGTGTAACACTCCCTCAGTGAGTGAGATACAGTGTGACCCTCCCTCAGTATGTGATACAGTGTAACAGTCCCTCAGTGAGTGAGATACAGTGTAACCCTCCCTCAGTGAGTGAGATACAGTGTAACCCTCCCTCAGTGAGTGAGATACAGTGTAACCCTCCCAAAGTGAGTGAGATACAGTGTAACCCTCCCTCAGTGTGTGATACAGTGTAACCCTCCCTCAGTGAGTGAGATACAGTGTAACCCTCCCTCAGTGAGTGAGATACAGTGTAACACTCCCTCAGTGAGTGAGATACAGTGTGACCCTCCCTCAGTATGTGATACAGTGTAACAGTCCCTCAGTGAGTGAGATACAGTGTAACACTCCCTCAGTGAGTGAGATACAGTGTAACCCTCCCTCAGTGAGTGAGATACAGTGTAACCCTCCCACAGTGAGTGAGATACAGTGTAACCCTCCCTCAGTGTGTGATACAGTGTAACCCTCCCTCAGTGAGTGAGATACAGTGTAATCCTCCCTCAGTGAGTGAGATACAGTGTGACCCTCCCTCAGTGAGTGAGATACAGTGTAATCCTCCCTCAGTGAGTGAGATACAGTGTAACCCTCCCTCAGTGAGTGAGATACAGTGACCCTTCCTCAGTGAGTGAGATACAGTGTAACCCTCCCACAGTGAGTGAGATACAGTGTAACCCTCCCTCAGTGAGTGAGATACAGCGTAACCCTCCCTCAGTGAGTGAGATACAGTGTAACCCTCCCTCAGTGAGTGAGATACAGTGTAACCCTCCCTCAGTGAGTGAGATACAGTGTAACCCTCCCTCAGTGAGTGAGATACAGTGTAACCCTCCCTCAGTGAGTGAGATACAGTGTAACCCTCCCACAGTGAGTGAGATACAGTGTAACCCTCCCACAGTGAGTGAGATACAGTGTAACCCTCCCACAGTGAGTGAGATACAGTGTTACCCTCTCACAGTGAGTGAGATACAGTGTTACCCTCCCTCAGTGAGTGAGATACAGTGGAACCCTCCCTCAGTGAGTGAGATAGTGTAACCCTCCCTCAGTGAGTGAGATACAGTGTAACACTCCCTCAGTGAGTGAGATACAGTGTAACCCTCCCTCAGTGAGTGAGATACAGTGTAACCCTCCCTCAGTGAGTGAGATACAGTGTAACCCTCCCTCAGTGAGTGAGATACAGTGTAACACTCCCTCAGTGAGTGAGATACAGTGTAACCCTCCCTCAGTGAGTGAGATACAGTGTAACCCTCCCACAGTGAGTGAGATAAAGTGTGACCCTCCCTCAGTGAGTGAGATACAGTGTAACACTCCCTCAGTGAGTGAGATACAGTGTGACCCTCCCTCAGTATGTGATACAGTGTAACAGTCCCTCAGTGAGTGAGATACAGTGTAACCCTCCCTCAGTGGGTGAGATACAGTGTAACCCTCCCTCAGTGAGTGAGATACAGTGTAACCCTCCCAAAGTGAGTGAGATACAGTGTAACCCTCCCTCAGTGTGTGATACAGTGTAACCCTCCCTCAGTGAGTGAGATACAGTGTAACCCTCCCTCAGTGAGTGAGATACAGTGTAACACTCCCTCAGTGAGCGAGATACAGTGTGACCCTCCCTCAGTATGTGATACAGTGTAACAGTCCCTCAGTGAGTGAGATACAGTGTAATCCTCCCTCAGTGAGTGAGATACAGTGTAACCCTCCCACAGTGAGTGAGATACAGTGTAACCCTCCATCAGTGAGTGAGATACAGTGTGACCCTCCCTCAGTGAGTGAGATACAGTGTAACCCTCCCTCAGTGAGTGAGATACAGTGTAACCCTCCCTCAGTGAGTGAGATACAGTGTAACCCTCCCACAGTGAGTGAGATACAGTGTAACCCTCCCACAGTGAGTGAGATACAGTGTTACCCTCATTCAGTGAGTGAGGTACATTGTAACCCTCCCACAGTGAGTGAGATACAGTGTGACCCTCCCTCAGTGAGTGAGATAAAGTGTGACCCTCCCTCAGTGAGTGAGATACAGTGTAACCCTCCCTCAGTGAGTGAGATACAGTGTAACCCTCCCTCAGTGAGTGAGATACAGTGTAACCCTCCCACGGTGAGTGAGGTACAGTGTGACCCTCAGTGAGTGAGATACAGTGTAACCCTCCCTCAGTGAGTGAGATACAGTGTAACCCTCCCACAGTGAGTGAGATACAGTGTGACCCTCCCTCAGTGAGTGAGATACAGTGTAACACTCCCTCAGTGAGTGAGATACAGTGTGACCCTCCCTCAGTATGTGATACAGTGTAACCCTCCCTCAGTGTGTGATACGGTGTAACACTCCCTCAGTGAGTGAGATACAGTGTAACCCTCCCTCAGTGAGTGAGATAAAGTGTAACCCTCCCACAGTGAGTGAGATACAGTGTCATCCTCCCTCAGTGAGTGAGATACAGTGTGACCCTCCCTCAGTGAGTGAGATACAGTGTAATCCTCCCTCAGTGAGTGAGATACAGTGTAACCCTCCCTCAGTGAGTGAGATACAGTGACCCTTCCTCAGTGAGTGAGATACAGTGTAACCCTCCCACAGTGAGTGAGATACAGTGTAACCCTCCCGTAGTGTGTGTGATACAGCGTAACCCTCCCTCAGTGAGTGAGATACAGTGTGACCCTCCCTCAGTGAGTGAGATACAGTGTAACCCTCCCTCAGTGAGTGAGATACAGTGTGACCCTCCCTCAGTGTGTGATACAGTGTGACCCTCCCACAGTGAGTGAGATACAGTGTGACCCTCCCTCAGTGAGTGAGATGAAGTGTAACACTCCCTCAGTGAGTGAGAAACAGTGTAACCCTCCCACAGTGTGTGAGATACAGTGTGACCCTCCCTCAGTGAGTAAGATACAGTGTAACCCTCCCGTAGTGTGTGTGATACAGCGTAACCCTCCCTCAGTGAGTGAGATACAGTGTGACACTCCCTCAGTGAGTGAGATGCAGTGTAACCCTCCCTCAGTGAGTGAGATACAGTGTAACCCTCCCTCAGTGAGTGAGATACAGTGTAACCCTCCCTCAGTGAGTGAGATACAGTGTGACCCTCCCTCAGTGAGTGAGATACAGTGTAACCCTCCCTCAGTGAGTGAGATACAGTGTAACCCTCCCTCAGTGAGTGAGATACAGTGACCCTCCCTCAGTGAGTGAGATACAGTGACCCTCCCACAGTGAGTGAGATACAGTGTGACCCTCCCTCAGTGAGTGAGATACAGTGTAACCCTCCCTCAGTGAGTGGGAAACAGTGTAACCCACCCTCAGTGAGTATGATACAGTGTGACCCTCCCTCAGTGAGTGAGATACAGTGTAACCCTCCCTCAGTGAGTGAGATACAGTATAACCCTCCTTCAGTGAGTGAGATACAGTGTAACCCTCCCTCAGTGAGTGAGATACAGTGTAACACTCCCTCAGTGAGTGAGATACAGTGACCCTCCCTCAGTGAGTGGGAAACAGTGTAACCCACCCTCAGTGAGTATGATACAGTGTGACCCTCCCTCAGTGAGTGAGATACAGTGTAACCCTCCCTCAGTGAGTGAGATACAGTATAACCCTCCCTCAGTGAGTGAGATACGGTGTAACCCTCCCTCAGTGAGTGAGATACAGTGTGACCCTCCCTCAGTGAGTGAGATACAGTAACCCTCCCTCAGTGAGTGAGATACAGTGTAACCTTCCCTCAGTGAGTGAGATCCAGTGACCCTTCCTCAGTGAGTGAGATACAGTGTAACCCTCCCACAGTGAGTGAGATACAGTGTTACCCTCTCTCAGTGAGTGAGATACAGTGTAACCCTTCTTCAGTGAGTGAGATACAGTGTAACCCTCCCTCAGTGAGTGAGATACAGTGTAACCCTTCCTCAGTGAGTGAGATACAGTGTAACCCTCCCACAGTGAGTGAGATACAGTGTTACCCTCCCTCAGTGAGTGAGATACAGTGTAACCCTTCCTCAGTGAGTGAGATACAGTGTAACCCTCCCTCAGTGAGTGAGATACAGTGTAACCCTCCCTCAGTGAGTGAGATACAGTGTAACACTCCCTCACTGAGTGAGATACAGTGTAACCCTCCCTCAGTGAGTGAGATACAGTGTAACCCTCCCTCAGTGAGTGAGATACAGTGTAACCCTCCCTCAGTGAGTGAGATACAGTGTAACACTCCCTCAGTGAGTGAGATACAGTGTAACCCTCCCTCAGTGAGTGAGATACAGTGTAACCCTCCCACAGTGAGTGAGATAAAGTGTGACCCTCCCTCAGTGAGTGAGATACAGTGTAACACTCCCTCAGTGAGTGAGATACAGTGTGACCCTCCCTCAGTATGTGATACAGTGTAACAGTCCCTCAGTGAGTGAGATACAGTGTAACCCTCCCTCAGTGAGTGAGATACAGTGTAATCCTCCCTCAGTGAGTGAGATACAGTGTAACCCTCCCAAAGTGAGTGAGATACACCGTAACCCTCCCTCAGTGTGTGATACAGTGTAACCCTCCCTCAGTGAGTGAGATACAGTGTAACCCTCCCTCAGTGAGTGAGATACAGTGTAACACTCCCTCAGTGAGTGAGATACAGTGTGACCCTCCCTCAGTGAGTGAGATACAGTGTAACCCTCCCTCAGTGAGTGAGATACAGTGTAACCCTCCCTCAGTGAGTGAGATACAGTGTAACACTCCCTCAGTGAGTGAGATACAGTGTAACCCTCCCTCAGTGAGTGAGATACAGTGACCCTTCCTCAGTGAGTGAGATACAGTGTAACCCTCCCTCAGTGAGTAAGATACAGTGTAACCCTCCCGTAGTGTGTGTGATACAGCGTAACCCTCCCTCAGTGAGTGAGATACAGTGTGACACTCCCTCAGTGAGTGAGATGCAATGTAACCCTCCCTCAGTGAGTGAGATACAGTGTAACCCTCCCTCAGTGAGTGAGATACAGTGTAACCCTCCCTCAGTGAGTGAGATACAGTGTAACCCTCCCTCAGTGAGTGAGATACAGTGACCCTCCCTCAGTGAGTGAGATACAGTGACCCTCCCACAGTGAGTGAGATACAGTGTGACCCTCCCTCAGTGAGTGAGATACAGTGTAACCCTCCCTCAGTGAGTGGGAAACAGTGTAACCCACCCTCAGTGAGTATGATACAGTGTGACCCTCCCTCAGTGAGTGAGATACAGTGTAACCCTCCCTCAGTGAGTGAGATACAGTATAACCCTCCCTCAGTGAGTGAGATACAGTGTAACCCTCCCTCAGTGAGTGAGATACAGTGTAACACTCCCTCAGTCAGTGAGATACAGTGACCCTCCCTCAGTGAGTGGGAAACAGTGTAACCCACCCTCAGTGAGTATGATACAGTGTGACCCTCCCTCAGTGAGTGAGATACAGTGTAACCCTCCCTCAGTGAGTGAGATACAGTATAACCCTCCCTCAGTGAGTGAGATACGGTGTAACCCTCCCTCAGTGAGTGAGATACAGTGTGACCCTCCCTCAGTGAGTGAGATACAGTAACCCTCCCTCAGTGAGTGAGATACAGTGTAACCTTCCCTCAGTGAGTGAGATCCAGTGACCCTTCCTCAGTGAGTGAGATACAGTGTAACCCTCCCACAGTGAGTGAGATACAGTGTTACCCTCTCTCAGTGAGTGAGATACAGTGTAACCCTTCCTCAGTGAGTGAGATACAGTGTAACCCTCCCTCAGTGAGTGAGATACAGTGTAACCCTTCCTCAGTGAGTGAGATACAGTGTAACCCTCCCACAGTGAGTGAGATACAGTGTTACCCTCCCTCAGTGAGTGAGATACAGTGTAACCCTTCCTCAGTGAGTGAGATACAGTGTAACCCTCCCTCAGTGAGTGAGATACAGTGTAACCCTCCCTCAGTGAGTGAGATACAGTGTAACACTCCCTCACTGAGTGAGATACAGTGTAACCCTCCCTCAGTGAGTGAGATACAGTGTAACCCTCCCTCAGTGAGTGAGATACAGTGTAACCCTCCCTCAGTGAGTGAGATACAGTGTAACACTCCCTCAGTGAGTGAGATACAGTGTAACCCTCCCTCAGTGAGTGAGATACAGTGTAACCCTCCCACAGTGAGTGAGATAAAGTGTGACCCTCCCTCAGTGAGTGAGATACAGTGTAACACTCCCTCAGTGAGTGAGATACAGTGTGACCCTCCCTCAGTATGTGATACAGTGTAACAGTCCCTCAGTGAGTGAGATACAGTGTAACCCTCCCTCAGTGAGTGAGATACAGTGTAATCCTCCCTCAGTGAGTGAGATACAGTGTAACCCTCCCAAAGTGAGTGAGATACACCGTAACCCTCCCTCAGTGTGTGATACAGTGTAACCCTCCCTCAGTGAGTGAGATACAGTGTAACCCTCCCTCAGTGAGTGAGATACAGTGTAACACTCCCTCAGTGAGTGAGATACAGTGTGACCCTCCCTCAGTGAGTGAGATACAGTGTAACCCTCCCTCAGTGAGTGAGATACAGTGTAACCCTCCCTCAGTGAGTGAGATACAGTGTAACACTCCCTCAGTGAGTGAGATACAGTGTAACCCTCCCTCAGTGAGTGAGATACAGTGACCCTTCCTCAGTGAGTGAGATACAGTGTAACCCTCCCTCAGTGAGTAAGATACAGTGTAACCCTCCCGTAGTGTGTGTGATACAGCGTAACCCTCCCTCAGTGAGTGAGATACAGTGTGACACTCCCTCAGTGAGTGAGATGCAATGTAACCCTCCCTCAGTGAGTGAGATACAGTGTAACCCTCCCTCAGTGAGTGAGATACAGTGTAACCCTCCCTCAGTGAGTGAGATATAGTGTGACTCTCCCTCAGTGAGTGAGATACAGTGTAACCCTCCCTCAGTGAGTGAGATACAGTGTAACCCTCCCTCAGTGAGTGAGATACAGTGACCCTCCCTCAGTGAGTGAGATACAGTGACCCTCCCACAGTGAGTGAGATACAGTGTGACCCTCCCTCAGTGAGTGAGATACAGTGTAACCCTCCCTCAGTGAGTGGGAAACAGTGTAACCCACCCTCAGTGAGTATGATACAGTGTGACCCTCCCTCAGTGAGTGAGATACAGTGTAACCCTCCCTCAGTGAGTGAGATACAGTATAACCCTCCCTCAGTGAGTGAGATACAGTGTAACCCTCCCTCAGTGAGTGAGATACAGTGTAACACTCCCTCAGTGAGTGAGATACAGTGACCCTCCCTCAGTGAGTGGGAAACAGTGTAACCCACCCTCAGTGAGTATGATACAGTGTGACCCACCCTCAGTGAGTGAGATACAGTGTAACCCTCCCTCAGTGAGTGAGATACAGTGTTACCCTCCCTCAGTGAGTGAGATACGGTGTAACCCTCCCTCAGTGAGTGAGATACAGTGTAACCCTCCCTCAGTGAGTGAGATACAGTGTAACCCTTCCTCAGTGAGTGAGATACAGTGTAACCCTCCCACAGTGAGTGAGATACAGTGTTACCCTCCCTCAGTGAGTGAGATACAGTGTAATCCTTCCTCAGTGAGTGAGATACAGTGTAACCCTCCCTCAGTGAGTGAGATACAGTGTAACCCTCCCTCAGTGAGTGAGATACAGTGTAACACTCCCTCAGTGAGTGAGATACAGTGTAACCCTCCCTCAGTGAGTGAGATACAGTGTAACACTCCCTCAGTGAGTGAGATACAGTGTAACCCTCCCTCAGTGAGTGAGATACAGTGTAACCCTCCCACAGTGAGTGAGATAATGTGTGACCCTCCCTCAGTGAGTGAGATACAGTGTAACACTCCCTCAGTGAGTGAGATACAGTGTGACCCTCCCTCAGTATGTGATACAGTGTAACAGTCCCTCAGTGAGTGAGATACAGTGTAACCCTCCCTCAGTGAGTGAGATACAGTGTAACCCTCCCTCAGTGAGTGAGATACAGTGTAACCCTCCCACAGTGAGTGAGATACAGTGTAACCCTCCCTCAGTGTGTGATACAGTGTAACCCTCCCTCAGTGAGTGAGATACAGTGTGACCCTCCCTCAGTGAGTGAGATACAGTGTAATCCTCCCTCAGTGAGTGAGATACAGTGTAACCCTCCCTCAGTGAGTGAGATACAGTGACCCTTCCTCAGTGAGTGAGATACAGTGTAACCCTCCCACAGTGAGTGAGATACAGTGTAACCCTCCCTCAGTGAGTGAGATACAGCGTAACCCTCCCTCAGTGAGTGAGATACAGTGTAACCCTCCCTCAGTGAGTGAGATACAGTGTAACCCTCCCTCAGTGAGTGAGATACAGTGTAACCCTCCCTCAGTGAGTGAGATACAGTGTAACCCTCCCTCAGTGAGTGAGATACAGTGTAACCCTCCCTCAGTGAGTGAGATACAGTGTAACCCTCCCTCAGTGAGTGAGATACAGTGTAACCCTCCCACAGTGAGTGAGATACAGTGTAACCCTCCCACAGTGAGTGAGATACAGTGTTACCCTCCCTCAGTGAGTGAGATACAGTGGAACCCTCCCACAGTGAGTGAGATACAGTGTGACCCTCCCTCAGTGAGTGAGATAAAGTGTGACCCTCCCTCAGTGAGTGAGATACAGTGTAACCCTCCCTCAGTGAGTGAGATACAGTGTAACCCTCCCTCAGTGAGTGAGATACAGTGTAACCCTCCCACGGTGAGTGAGGTACAGTGTGACCCTCCTTCAGTGAGTGAGATACAGTGTAACCCTCCCTCAGTGAGTGAGATACAGTGTAACCCTCCCACAGTGAGTGAGATACAGTGTGACCCTCCCTCAGTGAGTGAGATACAGTGTAACACTCCCTCAGTGAGTGAGATACAGTGTGACCCTCCCTCAGTATGTGATACAGTGTAACACTCCCTTAGTGAGTGAGATACAGTGTAACCCTCCCTCAGTGAGTGAGATACAGTGTAACCCTCCCTCAGTGAGTGAGATACAGTGTAACCCTCCCACAGTGAGTGAGATACAGTGTAACCCTCCCTCAGTGTGTGATACGGTGTAACCCTCCCTCAGTGAGTGAGATACAGTGTAACCCTCCCTCAGTGAGTGAGATAAAGTGTAACCCTCGCACAGTGAGTGAGATACAGTGTCATCCTCCCTCAGTGAGTGAGATACAGTGTGACCCTCCCTCAGTGAGTGAGATACAGTGTAATCCTCCCTCAGTGAGTGAGATACAGTGTAACCCTCCCTCAGTGAGTGAGATACAGTAACCCTTCCTCAGTGAGTGAGATACAGTGTAACCCTCCCACAGTGAGTGAGATACAGTGTAACCCTCCCGTAGTGTGTGTGATACAGCGTAACCCTCCCTCAGTGAGTGAGATACAGTGTGACCCTCCCTCAGTGAGTGAGATACAGTGTAACCCTCCCTCAGTGAGTGAGATACAGTGTGACCCTCCCTCAGTGTGTGATACAGTGTGACCCTCCCACAGTGAGTGAGATACAGTGTGACCCTCCCTCAGTGAGTGAGATAAAGTGTAACACTCCCTCAGTGAGTGAGAAACAGTGTAACCCTCCCACAGTGTGTGAGATACAGTGTAATCCTCCCTCAGTGAGTGAGATACAGTGTAACCCTCCCTCAGTGAGTGAGATACAGTGTAACCCTCCCTCAGTGAGTGAGATACAGTGTAACCCTCCCTCAGTGAGTGAGATACAGTGTAACCCTCCCTCAGTGAGTGAGATACAGTGTAACCCTCCCACAGTGAGTGAGATACAGTGCAACCCTCCCACAGTGAGTGAGATACAGTGTTACCCTCCCTCAGTGAGTGAGATACAGTGGAACCCTCCCACAGTGAGTGAGATACAGTGTGACCCTCCCTCAGTGAGTGAGATAAAGTGTGACCCTCCCTCAGTGAGTGAGATACAGTGTAACCCTCCCTCAGTGAGTGAGATACAGTGTAACCCTCCCTCAGTGAGTGAGATACAGTGTAACCCTCCCACGGTGAGTGAGGTACAGTGTGACCCTCCTTCAGTGAGTGAGATACAGTGTAACCCTCCCTCAGTGAGTGAGATACAGTGTAACCCTCCCACAGTGAGTGAGATACAGTGTGACCCTCCCTCAGTGAGTGAGATACAGTGTAACACTCCCTCAGTGAGTGAGATACAGTGTGACCCTCCCTCAGTATGTGATACAGTGTAACACTCCCTCAGTGAGTGAGATACAGTGTAACCCTCCCTCAGTGAGTGAGATACAGTGTAACCCTCCCTCAGTGAGTGAGATACAGTGTAACCCTCCCACAGTGAGTGAGATACAGTGTAACCCTCCCTCAGTGTGTGATACGATGTAACCTTCCCTCAGTGAGTGAGATACAGTGTAACCCTCCCTCAGTGAGTGAGATAAAGTGTAACCCTCGCACAGTGAGTGAGATACAGTGTCATCCTCCCTCAGTGAGTGAGATACAGTGTGACCCTCCCTCAGTGAGTGAGATACAGTGTAATCCTCCCTCAGTGAGTGAGATACAGTGTAACCCTCCCTCAGTGAGTGAGATACAGTAACCCTTCCTCAGTGAGTGAGATACAGTGTAACCCTCCCACAGTGAGTGATATACAGTGTAACCCTCCCGTAGTGTGTGTGATACAGCGTAACCCTCCCTCAGTGAGTGAGATACAGTGTGACCCTCCCTCAGTGAGTGAGATACAGTGTAACCCTCCCTCAGTGAGTGAGATACAGTGTGACCCTCCCTCAGTGTGTGATACAGTGTGACCCTCCCACAGTGAGTGAGATACAGTGTGACCCTCCCTCAGTGAGTGAGATAAAGTGTAACACTCCCTCAGTGAGTGAGAAACAGTGTAACCCTCCCACAGTGTGTGAGATACAGTGTAATCCTCCCTCAGTGAGTGAGATACAGTGACCCTCCCACAGTGAGTGAGATACAGTGTGACCCTCCCACAGTGAGTGAGATACAGTGTGACCCTCCCTCAGTGAGTGAGATACAGGGTGACCCTCCCTCAGTGAGTGAGATACAGTGTAACCCTCCCTCAGTGAGTGAGATACAGTGTAACTCTCCCTCAGTGAGTGAGATACAGTGTAACCCTCCCTCAGTGAGTGAGATACAGTGACCCTTCCTCAGTGAGTGAGATACAGTGTAACCCTCCCTCAGTGAGTAAGATACAGTGTAACCCTCCCGTAGTGTGTGTGATACAGCGTAACCCTCCCTCAGTGAGTGAGATACAGTGTGACACTCCCTCAGTGAGTGAGATGCAGTGTAAACCTCCCTCAGTGAGTGAGATACAGTGTAACCCTCCCTCAGTGAGTGAGATACAGTGTAACCCTCCCTCAGTGAGTGAGATACAGTGTGACCCTCCCTCAGTGAGTGAGATACAGTGTAACCCTCCCTCAGTGAGTGAGATACAGTGTAACCCTCCCTCAGTGAGTGAGATACAGTGACCCTCCCTCAGTGAGTGAAATACAGTGACCCTCCCTCAGTGAGTGAGATACAGTGTAACCCTCCCTCAGTGAGTGAGATACAGTAACCCTCCCTCAGTGAGTGAGATACAGTGTAACCTTCCCTCAGTGAGTGAGATACAGTGACCCTTCCTCAGTGAGTGAGATACAGTGCAACCCTCCCTCAGTGAGTAAGATACAGTGTAACCCTCCCGTAGTGTGTGTGATACAGCGTAACCCTCCCTCAGTGAGTGAGATACAGTGTGACACTCCCTCAGTGAGTGAGATACAGTGTAACCCTCCCTCAGTGAGTGAGATACAGTGTAACCCTCCCTCAGTGAGTGAGATACAGTGTAACCCTCCCTCAGTGAGTGAGATACAGTGTAACCCTCCCTCAGTGAGTGAGATACAGTGACCCTCCCTCAGTGAGTGAGATACAGTGACTCTCCCACAGTGAGTGAGATACAGTGTGACCCTCCCTCAGTGAGTGAGATACAGTGTAACCCTCCCTCAGTGAGTGGGAAACAGTGTAACCCACCCTCAGTGAGTATGATACAGTGTGACCCTCCCTCAGTGAGTGAGATACAGTGTAACCCTCCCTCAGTGAGTGAGATACAGTATAACCCTCCCTCAGTGAGTGAGATACAGTGTAACCCTCCCTCAGTGAGTGAGATACAGTGTAACCCTCCCTCAGTGAGTGAGATACAGTGACCCTCCCTCAGTGAGTGAGATACAGTGTGACCCTCCCTCAGTGAGTGAGATAGTGTGACCCTCCCTCAGTGAGTGAGG
This sequence comes from Scyliorhinus torazame, assembly GCF_047496885.1. Classification (NCBI taxonomy): domain Eukaryota; kingdom Metazoa; phylum Chordata; class Chondrichthyes; order Carcharhiniformes; family Scyliorhinidae; genus Scyliorhinus; species Scyliorhinus torazame. Next base: position 97,109,641 of record NC_092728.1, on the reverse strand, counting down.
TACAGTGTGACCCTCCCTCAGTGAGTGAGATACAGTGTAACCCTCCCTCAGTGAGTGAGAAACATTGTTACCCTCCCTCAGTGAGTGAGATACAGTGTAACACTCCCTCAGTTAGTGAGATACAGTGTGACCCTCCCTTAGTGAGTGAGATACAGTGTAACCCTCCCTCAGTGAGTGAGGTACAGTGTGACACTCCCTCAGTGTGTGATACAGTGTAACCCTCCCTCAGTGAGTGAGATACAGTGACCCTCCCTCAGTGTGTGATACAGTGTAACCCTCCCTCAGTGAGTGAGATACAGTGACCCTCCCTCAGTATGTGATACAGTGTAACACTCCCTCAGTGAGTGAGATACAGTGTAACCCTCCCTCAGTGAGTGAGATACAGTGTAACCCTCCCTCAGTGAGTGAGATACAGTGTAACCCTCCCACAGTGAGTGAGATACAGTGTAACCCTCCCTCAGTGAGTGAGATACAGTGACCCTCCCACAGTGAGTGAGATACAGTGTAACCCTCCCTCAGTGAGTGAGATACAGTGTAACCCTCCCACAGTGAGTGAGATACAGTGTAACCCTCCCTCAGTGTGTGATACGGTGTAACCCTCCCTCAGTGAGTGAGATACAGTGTAACCCTCCCTCAGTGAGTGAGATAAAGTGTAACCCTCGCACAGTGAGTGAGATACAGTGTCATCCTCCCTCAGTGAGTGAGATACAGTGTGACCCTCCCTCAGTGAGTGAGATACAGTGTAATCCTCCCTCAGTGAGTGAGATACAGTGTAACCCTCCCTCAGTGAGTGAGATACAGTAACCCTTCCTCAGTGAGTGAGATACAGTGTAACCCTCCCACAGTGAGTGAGATACAGTGTAACCCTCCCGTAGTGAGTGAGATACAGTGTAACCCTCCCTCAGTGAGTGAGGTACAGTGTGACACTCCCTCAGTGTGTGATACAGTGTGACCCTCCCACAGTGAGTGAGATACAGTGTGACCCTCCCTCAGTGAGTGAGATAAAGTGTAACACTCCCTCAGTGAGTGAGAAACAGTGTAACCCTCCCACAGTGTGTGAGATACAGTGTAATCCTCCCTCAGTGAGTGAGATACAGTGACCCTCCCACAGTGAGTGAGATACAGTGTGACCCTCCCTCAGTGAGTGAGATACAGGGTGACCCTCCCTCAGTGAGTGAGATACAGTGTAACCCTCCCTCAGTGAGTGAGATACAGTGTAACTCTCCCTCAGTGAGTGAGATACAGTGTAACCCTCCCTCAGTGAGTGAGATACAGTGACCCTTCCTCAGTGAGTGAGATACAGTGTAACCCTCCCTCAGTGAGTAAGATACAGTGTAACCCTCCCGTCGTGTGTGTGATACAGCGTAACCCTCCCTCAGTGAGTGAGATACAGTGTGACACTCCCTCAGTGAGTGAGATGCAGTGTAACCCTCCCTCAGTGAGTGAGATACAGTGCAACCCTCCCTCAGTGAGTAAGATACAGTGTAACCCTCCCGTAGTGTGTGTGATACAGCGTAACCCTCCCTCAGTGAGTGAGATACAGTGTGACACTCCCTCAGTGAGTGAGATACAGTGTAACCCTCCCTCAGTGAGTGAGATACAGTGTAACCCTCCCTCAGTGAGTGAGATACAGTGTAACCCTCCCTCAGTGAGTGAGATACAGTGTAACCCTCCCTCAGTGAGTGAGATACAGTGACCCTCCCTTAGTGAGTGAGATACAGTGACTCTCCCACAGTGAGTGAGATACAGTGTGACCCTCCCTCAGTGAGTGAGATACAGTGTAACCCTCCCTCAGTGAGTGGGAAACAGTGTAACCCACCCTCAGTGAGTATGATACAGTGTGACCCTCCCTCAGTGAGTGAGATACAGTGTAACCCTCCCTCAGTGAGTGAGATACAGTATAACCCTCCCTCAGTGAGTGAGATACAGTGTAACCCTCCCTCAGTGAGTGAGATACAGTGTAACCCTCCCTCAGTGAGTGAGATACAGTGACCCTCCCTCAGTGAGTGAGATACAGTGTGACCCTCCCTCAGTGAGTGAGATAGTGTGACCCTCCCTCAGTGAGTGAGGTACAGTGTGACCCTCCCTCTGTGAGTGAGATACAGTGTGAGCCTCCCTCAGTGAGTGAGATACAGTGTGACCCTCTCTCAGTGAGTGAGATACAGTGTGACCCTCCCTCAGTGAGTGAGATACAGTGTAACCCTCCCTCAGTGAGTGAGAAACATTGTTACCCTCCCTCAGTGAGTGAGATACAGTGTGACCCTCCCTCAGTGAGTGAGATACAGTGTAACACTCCCTTAGTTAGTGAGATACAGTGTGACCCTCCCTTAGTGAGTGAGATACAGTGTAACCCTCCCTCAGTGAGTGAGGTACAGTGTGACACTCCCTCAGTGTGTGATACAGTGTAACCCTCCCTCAGTGAGTGAGATACAGTGACCCTCCCTCAGTGTGTGATACAGTGTAACCCTCCCTCAGTGAGTGAGATACAGTGACCCTCCCTCAGTGAGTGAGATACAGTGTGACCCTCCCTCAGTGAGTGAGATACAGTGTGACCCTCCCTCAGTGAGTGAGATACAGTGTGAGCCTCGCTCAGTGAGTGAGATACAGTGTGACCCTCCCTCAGTGAGTGAGATACAGTGTGAGCCTCCCTCAGTGAGTGAGATACAGTGACCCTCCCTCAGTGAGTGAGATACAGTGTTACCCTCCCTCAGTGAGTGAGATACAGTGTAACCCTCCCTCAGTGAGTGAGATACAGTGTGTCCCTCCCTCAGTGAGTGAGATACAGTGTGACCCTCCCTCAGTGAGTGAGATACAGTGTAACACTCCCTCAGTTAGTGAGATACAGTGTGACCCTCCCTCAGTGAGTGAGATACAGTGTGACCCTCCCTCAGTGAGTGAGATACAGTGTGACCCTCCCTCAGTGAGTGAGATACAGTGTAACCCTCCCTCAGTGTGTGATACGGTGTAACCCTGCCTCAGTGTGTGATACAGTGTAACCCTCCCTCAGTGAGTGAGATACAGTGTAACACTCCCTCAGTTAGTGAGATACAGTGTAACCCTCCCTCAGTGAGTGAGATACAGTGTGACCCTCCCTCAGTGAGTGAGATACAGTGTGACCCTCCCTCCGTGAATGAGATACAGTGTAACCCTCCCTCAGTGAGTGAGATACAGTGTAACCCTCCCTCAGTGAGTGAGATACAGTGTAACCCTCCCTCAGTAAATGAGATACAGTGTAACCCTCCCGTAGTGTGTGTGATACAGCTTAACCCTCCCTCGGTGAGTCAGATACAGTGTAACCCTCCCTCAGTGAGTGTGATACAGTGTAACCCTCCCGTAGTGTGTGTGATACAGCGTAACCCTCCCTCGGTGAGTCAGATACGGTGTAACCCTCCCTCAGTGAGTGAGATACAGTGTAACCCTCCCGTAGTGTGTGTGATACAGTGAAGCTGAAAAAAGCTGCATCTCTGACAGTGCAACACTCTCTCAGTGCTGACACCACGAATGCGAGTCTAGATGTTGCGCTAAAGGCCCAGTAGTGGGGCTTACCGCTATAACTTTGTGACTTAGAACTGGGTCAGGGCAGCACAGTGGCGCAGTGATTAGCATTGCTGCCTCACGGCGCCGAGGTCCCAGGTTCGATCCCGGCTCTGGGTCACTGGCCGTGTGGAGTTTGCTCATTCTCCCCGTGTTTGTGTGGGTTTCGCCCCCACAACCCAAAGAAGTATAGGGTAGATGGATTGGCCACACTAAATTGTTCCTTAATTGGAAAAAATTAATTGGGTACACTAAATTAAAAAAAAAAAAGAACTGGGTGTAACCAGCCTCTGGAGTGAACAGGCAGTCATGGTAGCATAAGACCATAAGATGTAGGAGTGGAAGTAAGGCCATTCGGCCCATGGAGTCCACTCCACCATTCAATCATGGCTGATTTCAACTCCATTTACCCGCACTCTCTCCATAGCCCTTAATTCCTCGAGAAATCAAAAATTTATCAACTTCTGTCTTAAAGACACTCAACGTCCCGGCCTCCACTGCCCTCTGTGGCAATGAATTCCACAGACCCACCACTCTCTGGCTGAAGAAATTTCTCCTCATCTCTGTTCTAAAGTGACTCCCTTTTATTCTAAGGCTGTGCCCCCGGGTCCTAGTCTCCCCTGCTAATGGAAACAACTTCCCCACGTCCACCCTATCTAAGCCATTCAGTAGCTTGTAAGTTTCTATTAGATCTCCCCTCAACCTCCTAAACTCCAATGAATATAATCCCAGGATCCTCAGACGTTCATCGTATGTTAGCCCTACCATTCCTGGGATCATCCGTGTGAATCTCCGCTGGACCCGCTCCAGTGCCAGTATGTCCTTCCTGAGGTGTGGGGCCCAAAATTGCTCACAGTATTCTAAATGGGGCCTAACTAGTGCTTTATAAAGCTTCAGAAGTACATCCCTGCTTTTATATTCCAAGCCTCTTGAGATAAATGACAACATTGCATTTGCTTTCTTAATTACGGGCTCAATCGCAAGTTTACCTTTAGAGAATCCTGGACTAGGACTCCCAAGTCCCTTTGCACTTCAGCATTATGAATTTTGTCACTGTTTAGAAAATAGTCCATGCCTCTATTCTTTTTTCCAAAGTGCAAGACCTCGCACTTGCCCACGTTGAATTTCATCAGCCATTTCTTGGACCACTCTCCTAAACTGTCTAAATCTTTCTGCAGCCTCCCCACCTCCTCCATACTACCTGCCCCTCCACCTATCTTTGTATCATCGGCAAACTTAGCCAGAATGCCCCCAGTCCCGTCATCTAGATCGTTAATATATAAAGAGAACAGCTGTGGCCCCAACACTGAACCCTGCGGGACACCACTCGTCACCGGTTGCCATTCCGAAAAAGAACCTTTTATCCCAACTCTCTGCCTTCTGCCTGACAACCAATCGTCAATCCATGTTAGTACCTTGCCTCGAATACCATGGGCCCTTATTTTACTCAGCAGTCTCCCGTGAGGCACCTTATCAAAGGCCTTTTGGAAGTCAAGATAGATAGCATCCATTGGCTCTCCTTGGTCTAACCTATTTGTTATCTCTTCAAAGAACTCTAACAGGTTTGTCAGGCACGACCTCCCCTTACTAAATCCATGCTGACTTGTCCTAATCCGACCCTGCACTTCTAAGAATTTAGAAATCTCATCCTTAACGATTGATTGGTCACATTGGTTAGCACAGTTGCTTCACAGCTCCAGGGTCCTAGGTTCGATTCCTGGCTTGAGTCACTGTCTGTGTTCGATTCCTGGCTTGAGTCACTGTCTGTGTGGAGTCTGCACGTTCTCCCCGTGTCTGCGTGGGTTTCCTCCGGGTGCTCCGGTTTCCTCCCACAGCCCAAAGATGTGCAGGTTAGATGGATTAGCCATGCTAAATTGCCCTTAGTGTCCAAAAAGGTTAGGTGGGGTTACTGGGTTACGGGGACAGGGTGGAGGCGTGAGCTTAAGTAGGGTGCTCTTTCCAAGGGCCGGTGAAGACTCGATGGGCTGAATGGCCTCCTTCTGCATTGTAAATTCTATGAAAATCTATGAATTCTGATTAAGTGAACAGTAACATGGGCCTGAATGCGTCTGTTTTGTAGTTCAGTTTAATTTGGAATAACAGGAATGTATAAATTTTTTTTAAGAAGGGCTATCAAAAGCAGCCCCCGTCTCCCAGTAGGCAAGACATAGATCTCTCCATCTCCAGAGGGAATTTCGTGGTCTTGTCACAGTGGGGGGCAGAGCAGTATCGTGCGGTGAAACGTTAAAATTCCACTGACTTCGAAGGACCTGGAAAATCCTGCCGGTGGCAGTGGCCATAAAATTCGGCCCTGGGTTTTCGTTGCCACATCTTTTATTTAAGACTATTCCTCCTTGCTGCTGTCTCTGCGCCTGGTTTGTCCTGCGCTCTCTGATGCCACCTATAGTAACTCTCTTCAGCTGCCTTCCTCTTTCTCCGACACCCCTGCCATCTGCTGGTCACATCAAACACTGCAGCTATTTCTCATATTCTCTGCTCACCACCCTCCCCCACCGAGTGCAATATTTCATTCCCTTTCCCTGAGCACCTGTCGGCTTCATTTATCATGTAATTATTTTGTTAAGTGATGGGGGAGGAGGGTGTGGTTGGCAGGAGGCTATAGCTTCCCTATTCCCATTTGCTTTCCTGTCTAACTCTACGTATCCCCAGTACCCAAGGGAGCAGCTGTCAGCCCCCCACCACCTAGCCATCATTTCTGTCACTCGTTGGCCATGACTTCAGCTGCCTCTTCACATTTGCTTCGTCAAGTTCTGTGATTTGGTCTCAATAGATATATTTATCTCCAAACCTTTTTTTAAAATGTTTGAAATTCCCTCAATAAACTCCACTCGGATCTCTGACACCTTGCCACAGGGAAGCCATGTGGCATTGTTCCATTTTTGTTACTCATTCTGTGGGACGCTGTTGGCAAGCCGACATTTATTGTCCATCCCTCGGCGCACATTGAGGAGACAGTGCCGAGTTTTCTTCTTGAACTGCCCATGCGGTTGAAGTGCTGTTCAGCCGGGCGCTCTAGGATTTTAACCCAGCGCCGATTAGACTGCCCATTCTTCAGTTTCTATGCTGGAGAGTCTGGTTTTCTGGTCCCTGTCCAATACCCATGTGGGCGGCACGGTAGCACAGTGGTTAGCACTGTCGCTTCACAGCGCCAGGGTCTCAGGTGCGATTCCCGGGTTGGGTGACTGTCGGTGCGGAGTCTGCACGTTCTCCCCGTGTCTGCGTGGGTTTGCTCCGGTTTCCTCCCACAAGTCCCGAAAGACGTGCTTGTCAGGTGAATTGGACATTCTGAATTCCCTCCCAACCAGGGGCTGGTTTAGCACAGGGCTAAATCGCTGGCTTTGAAAGCAGACCAAGGCAGGCCAGCAGCACGGCTCAATTCCTGTACCAGCCTCCCCGAACAGGTGCTGGGTGTGGCAACTAGGGGCTTTTCACAGTAACTGCATTTGAAGCCTACTTGTGACAAGAAGTGATTTTCATTTCATTTCAGTTTGCCCCAACAGGCGCCGGAATGTGGCGACTCGGGGATTTTCACAGTAACTTCACTGCGGTGTAAATATAAGCCTACTTATGATAATAAAGATTATTATTATTTGATCCGGACTGCTTATTCTCCATTATTTTTACTTTGAAACGAGAGTCTCTCTGATCTCCTATTTCCTTCTGATCCCCAAACAAACAGACACAATTTACTTCAATTTATTTTATGATTAATTCCCATTTACATCTTTGGTCTGTCTTTATGCTGGGAATGTGAAACTTCTTTTTGTGCTTCATAACTGTTTTTTTTAATCTACAGAACCATGGTCTAATTTACCCAAGAGTGTGGACAAAGAGTTCCTTCTACACTTAACAATTCAATACCGCAGAAATCTCCATTACCAGTACCTCCCAATGTTCGCCTCGGGCTTAATTTGTTAGCTAATCTAGTCGATTATCTGATATATTTTCAATTCCTTTAACCAAGGTTTCTCCATGTGAATTTTCTTCTCCCAGCCATACAGCCCATTCACATTGCTTCCCACCCGGAATTCTTCAGGTCTGTCAGTGGCCGCCCTACGGACAGTCAGGAGCGTATGTCCAAGTCGGAATGTTGTCGGTGCCAACTCGCTGCCCTTGCAGCAGTGGAGGCTGGGTTTATTTGAGGCAGAGTCAGATGGATTTTGGGCAGGAAGGGGAGTCAAGGGCTGTGCGGGGCTGAGAGAAAAGCGAAACCACAACCAGGTCGGCCATGATCTTACTGAAGGTCGGAGCAGGCTCGAAGGGCCGACTCCTGATGCTAAGTCCTCTGATGTCGTTGTAGTTGCTGAAGGTCAGTTATCCCGTGTGAGCCTTAATAGTGTATATTATCAGGCTTTTCACTGAATGGGGGCATCACAGTCAGGCATGATGCTGTCAGCACGTAGATTGGCTTGGGTTAAAAAGTGCACGTATGGTGGGGGTCACAGTCTATGAATGCTCACTGCCTGGGCCACAGGGCAGGACTGCGGGAAATCGGCCAGGGAAAATACTTATCTAAAACACGATACTGAAGCTGTTTAGTGGGTTTTTCTGGGGGTGTCCAGGCATTGCTTTGGTAACATCGTGTCTTCTTTCATTCATGAATAGGAGGCCCAGGATCCGGCAAGGGAACTCAGTGCGAGAAGATCGTGCACAAGTATGGCTACACTCACCTGTCCACCGGTGACCTGCTGAGGGCAGAGGTCAATTCGGGGTCAGAGAGAGGAAAGAACTTCCATAAAATCATGGAGGGAGGGGGTCTGGTACCTCTGGTAAGTTGAATTACAGTCAGAATCAGTCACTAAAGTGTGTGATTCCCCCATCATCTCGAGTGTGTTTTTCGGCGATGGGAGCAGCCCTCCGGCGGGATTTGCTGGTCCCGTTAACTGCACCCTCATCGCCGGGACACCTGTGCGCCGGCGTGGGACCAGAATTCCACCCATAGGGGCAGAAATAGGCCATTCGGCCCATCAAGTTTGATCAGCCATTCAACGAGTTCAGGACTGATCTGATATGATAATCCTCAACTCCACTTTCCCAACTTATCCCCATAACCCTGGATTCCATTAATGATTAAAAATCTGTCTATCTCAACCATGAATGCACTTAACGACCCAGCCTCTACAACAGTGATGGGCAACCTGGACTAGTGAGTGGGCCACAAGAGTGTCCCGCCTTCATCTCAGTGGGCAGCAAGATTGAAATCAGGCTTGTTCACTAACCTTGACCCCATGAATAAGGTTAAATACATTTAATACACACCTAATATTTCTTGATGCGCAATAGAAAATGCGAATCATTTATGTATTAATAGAAGTGTCATCAGCTTCAAATGGCAAACACAATATAAATATTTACACTTGGACACAGAGGGAGCGCACAGCTCTCGCACTCAATGTTGTGAACAATCAGCACCTTACCTCCATTCACTTGTCCTCGCTTTTGGCGCAAATCATTCCAGTCATACCGGTAGGAAAAAAAAAACTATGCGCACAAAAATCAGCGGAAAGTGGCAACCCTGCGCGTGGGAAACGGTCAACAAAATGTCTTGTGGTTGCAGTCAGAATCCAGATCGTCCGAACGTGGCCCCTGGGCCGCAGGTTGCCCACCGCTGTTCTACAGCTCTCTGCGGTAAAGAATTCCACAGATTCACTAGCCTCTGAGAGAAGAAATTCCTCCTCACCCCTGTCTTAAATGGGCGACCCCCTCACTCTGAGATGAAGGACCCTCCGGCTCTGAGAATTTTCTTTTGAGGTTCAAGCGGCTTTTACACGTCAGTTTTAACCAATTGCTGCTGAGTGTGTTTCCTTTATCGGAATGTATTTATGCAGAGTCGCAGCAAGCACTCTGCATTGTCCTACACATTAGCACCTGAAACACTTTGCTCAGCTGCCTGAGGCTTCAGTTAATTGAAAAAAATGAAATGAAATGAGAATCACTTATTGTCACAAGTAGGCTTTAAATGAAGTTACTGTGAAAAGCCCCCAGTCGCCACATTCCGGCGCCTGTTCGGGGAGGCTGGTACGGGAATTGAACCCGCGCTGCTGGCTGTGTTCTGCATTACAAGCCAGCTCTTTAGCCCACTGTGCTAAACCAGCCCTCAATATGTTGTTCACTGTGTGTTTGGTGTTCTCTTTTGCATCTGATGTCAAGCGTTCAGCTTCTTTGCATACAGTATTTGCGTCTGCTTACCCTCCAATTAAATGCCTTGAATTTGTTTCATAGAACCATCCAGAACAGAAGGAGCCCATTTGGCCCCTCATGCCTCTGCCATCCCTTTTGACAGAGTTGTCCACTTAGCAGTACCCAACCAGTTTTTTTTTTCTCTCCCTTAAAGCTCCCCTAAATTTCTTTATTTTTAAGTATTTATCTAATTTTCTTTGGAAAATTGCTGTTGAATCTGTTTCCATCACCCTTTGGGGCAATCACTTCCAGATCACAATGACTCACAGCATAATTAAAAAGCAGAAGGTATCCCCCATATTTCCCTCCTTACGTCTTGTTTTTTGACAATTGTCTTAAACTCGGTGTCCTCTGGTTACTGATCCTCCTGCCATTGAAAACAGATCCACCCCCCCATTAAAAACACAATAAAAACGCTCATTGTTGTAGCTGCTGCAGCGTTAACATGTTTTAAATAATTGTGCCTAACATGCATGAGATGACGGTACAATGTTCTTGCTCCAAATTCCACCTCTGCCTCCAATATTCTCATAACACTAGAATGTGCTCATTACTGCCTATGACAGCTGGAGCTAAATTGAACCTGTTTCAATGTAATCTCGCTGAGCTCCGAGCTCATCAATTTAAAAATCATATAAACCCAAAAGACAAAGATAACAAACACACACACACACACACACGTGTGCACATACACAAACACAGGCCATACTCATGTGCCACTCACGCACCATACTCCCACATCAATCACATACCACACACACTCCACCCACACACACTGCATAAACACATGTGCGCACACATCATACACCACACACATGTGCATATATGCAAACACTCACACAGCACACACTCACGTTCATACACACAGAAAAGCGTGTATACACACACACACTTAAACACACACCGCACGCGTGTGCACACACACACCGCACGCGCACACATCACACTCCACCCACACACACAGACCACACACATACTCCCTCACCACTCACACTGTATCCACACATACCACACACATGTGTGCATAGACACACAAACATGTGGCTTCATAGCGCCAGGGTCCCAGGTTCGATTCCCGGCTGGGTCACTGTCTGAGCGGGGTCTGCACGTTCTCCCCGTGTCTACATGAGTTTCCTCCGGGTGCTCCGTTTTCCTCCCATTAGAAAGACGTGCTTTTAGGTAATTTGGACATTCTGAATTCTCCCTTTGTGTACCCGAACAGGCGTCGGAATGTGGCGACTAGGGGCTTTTCACAGTAACTTCATTGCCTACTTGTGACAATAAAGATTATTATTAAAAACACACCACAATCACATACCTCACACACCACACAAGCACCACACACACACACAGGCACACGTGCACACCACACACCATCACATGCATACACATTTTCACACTACACACAAACACACCACAGACAATGTGTGTTCACACACCATACACACAGGCTCGCAGATACATACATGCGCTGCAGACACATGCACTGGCACAGAAACGTGCACTTGCACAGAAACGTACGCTCTCACACACACACGCACGCACTCTCACACGCAAACGCACTCACATGTATACACACTCTCACGCACATTTTTAGGCCACAGTGTAAAGAGTTGATAATTTCTGTTCTAATTGAGCTGTGAGCTGTGCCACTCTTTCTTACCATTCCTCTATGTTTAATAGTTTGGTGGTGTAGCTTGTAGGTGAATAGCATGTATTTTGTTTTTTTAAATCCCCAGTTCCTGCATATTGAAAATCCTCTGTACCCATCTTGTTTCTTCAGGAAACTATCCTGGAAATGCTGAGGGACGCCATGATTGCCAAGGCAGATGTCTCGAAGGGCTTCTTGATTGATGGCTACCCCCGGGAAGTGAAGCAAGGAGAAGAATTTGAGAAGCGGGTACAGGGTTTTGTGGCATTTGGGGAAGGGGGGTGCATATGGAGACAGACCATGGGTTTCCAAACGCATCGGGTCTGTGGGTGGGTCTGGTAAGTCCAGGAACCTAGGAACCGTCTGGGCAGTAGCTGGGTGCTGGGCCTGGCCTGCCCTCCGACCATCCAGCCCCTTGGCTGCTCCTAGCTCCACCTGCTGTACCGGTTCGGCTGTGTGGTGCGTACCAGTCAGAGTCCCAGAAGCCTCATCACTAATGTGCCCAACCGAGGTGAGTGTATCCGCGTTGGTGGAGGGTGTGGGTGACAGCAGTGACACAAGGTCCGTGTCCGCATCGGACCCCAGGTCCGTGGTCTCCTGGGTTGAGCCTTGGACCGATGGACGTTGTCCCCAGCCCATGTGAGGTGCCGTGTCCGGTCTGTCCATCATCTGTCTGGCCGTCCTCTGTGCGTCACTGGCCAGAGCCCCCGTCCTCTGTGCGTCACTGTCCAGAGCCCCCGTCGTCTGTCCGTCACTGTCCAGAGCCCCCGTCCTCTGTCCGTCACTGTCCTGGCTCTCCGTCCTCTCTTCGTCCGTCTCATGGCCGTCAGTGTCCTGACTGTCCATCCTGTGTTCGTCAGTGTCGTTTATGTCGGTCCTCTGTGTGCCCGCTTCCTGTGCCCCGGCCTGGGAAGAGGGCCCTCCTGTCCGTGTTCCTTCCCCTCCCTGGCGTGCGTCCTTGTGGGCGGATGAACTTGGACCTGGATGGCGGGGGCTTCTCCGAGACGTTCCGGGACGATCGGCTGTTGGCCCTGGAATACACAATAAAGCACGTATCATTAGACACGCGGAGTCGGGTGTGAGGGGGTGGAGGGGGCAGTGTGAGGGGGTGGGGTGTGAGCGGGGGGTTAGGGGGTGGAGGGAGCAGTGTGTGGGGTGCAGCGTGAGGAGGGGGTGGGGGAGGTGAGGGGCTGAGGGAGTGTAGCCAGGCAGGGAAGTCTCACTTGGTACTGCGCCTCCGATCTGGCATGGCGCTACCTCTCGGGTGGCGGCTCCCCCAGCGATGTCCAGAGCCCTCTGCTCATGGACGGTGAGGGGGTGCCGCACAGGTGATCCCCCTCCAGTTCTTGCACACTCACGATGGTTGTGGGCTGTCTTCTCCTGCGGGGGGCGGAAAGCATCAGAGTTAGGCGGTCAGCAGCAAGTCATGCAGATTTTGGCAACATTATGACTGGGGGGGAGGGGGGCACTGGGCACCATGCCATAGCAGCTCGCAAGGGGGGGGGGTGCAACGTGGTGCCCCCCCCACCCCTCCTGCGTGGGCGGGGGGGGGGCGTGATACCTGGTTGGGGGGGGGGGGGGGGGAGGGGTGGGGTGTGGCCCGGGGGAACTCTCGGGTTACTTACCCTGGCAGCCATCGTGAGGTCGTGGAGCTTCTTATGGCACTGGTCTCCAGAGCGGCGGGTGTGCCCCACAGTGCTGACGGTGATGCCCACTTCACGCCAGCTGTGCTTGACTGTGCTGGCCGGGTACCGGTGGCCACATCTTGGGCACAGGACCGCCCTGCGCTCTTCAACTGCATCCAGCAATGCCTCCAGGTCATTGTCCGAACCTGGGAGCGGCACGGCGGGGCTCAGCCATCTCGATCGGCCGGGGCCTGTGCGCGGATCGCGCACATTAAATGACGCGGCGTCATCCGGGCGTCGTGCGATGACGGCTCTGCTGTGGCGCCATGCCCGCTGTGTTGCTCGCGACCCCGGCTGCTGGCCCCTTTTCGGGACCTGAATCGACGCTGCCGGCGGCCCGTTCGCGACGGCGCGGATACTCTGACTCGCCATCGGAGAATCCCGCCCATGGTGTGATCCCTTCTTAATGAAGCTAATTTACACCCCACAAATACAGAAATAGTTTTCAGGGCCGGAAAGTCTATACAGCAGAAATTATGATTTAGTTAAACACCCAATTGCACCTTCATCAACAAGTCTTAACTTTTTCAAAGTTTATTGTTAGTGACACTAATTGTCAAAAAATGGAAGTTCAACCTAATTCTAGTGCATGCAAGAGAACACAATCTTTGAGACAGTTAACAGCCGCACCCTGACCAGAACGTTGGAATTTCCATGCCTAACCGTGGGTGTGTGAATGCCAGAGGCTGCTGTCAGCTTCACAATTGCAACAATGAAGGTGCTGACTGTTTCACCATAATTACAACTGTAAAATCTGGGCCATTGTATCATTGTTGTTTGCGAAAGTTTATGCAAATTGACTGCTGCGTTCCCTACACTACAACGGTGGCTACACCTCAAAAATGCTTAAATTGGCTTCAAGACACTGTTGGACTGGCCTAAGATTGTGAAAGTGCGACACAAGTAGAAGTTCTCACCTTCCTTCTTTGCTTGGCTTGAAGCCAAGTGTTTGTCACTGATGGACGGTTACCCTCTGTCACCTTGCATTCCCAGACTGAATTAGTCATGAGAGGTCACTGCGCCTTTTCCCAGAGATACTCTGCTTCCTCCTCTCTGTTATCGTCTGAGGTTGGCTTTATTGTGGTGCCTCCCTTGGACAAATAGCCCACTGACACTCCACATCCAGATGAAGAGTTAACAGCTTGGCCACTGGTTAATAATAATATAATAATCGCTTATTGTCACAAGTAGGTTTTAATGAAGTTACTGTGAAAAGCCCCTAGTCGCCACATTCCGGCAGCTGTTCGGGGAGGCTGGTGCGGGAAGGGCCTGTTAAACTGTAACCCGCTGTATCCAAGTGGAATTGGTGGCAAGGGGAAAGCAGTTGAGAGATTGCTGCTGATGAGATTGCAGAGGTGCCTGATCATCGGTTCGACGTACTGTATGCAGTTTTGGCCTCCTCATCGAAGAAAGCATGTATGCTTGCCAAAGAGGGGAGCGCAGCAAATGTTCACCAGACTGATTCCTGGGATGGCAGGATTGTCGTATGAGGAGATGTTGGACCAACTAGGCCCTAGAGGGGTTCTAATTGAAACATATAAAATTCTGACAGGGCTGGACAGACTGGATGCAGGGACCAAAGAGAAAATGCTGGGAAATCTCAGCAGGTCTGGCAGCATCTGCAGGGAGAGAAAAGAGCTAACGTTTCGACTCCAGATGACCCTTTGTCAAAGTCTAAAGCAGAGAAAGTGGGAAATATTTATACTGCGGAGTGAGAATGAAAGATGAGTCATAGCCACAGAAACACAGGGAAATGGGGTGCTAATATCTGCAGAAAGCAAGGGGAAAGAGTGCTAATGGCAGTCCCCAGAGAGAACAAAATGCGTGAAAGGCCAAACTACAGAGAAACTAACATCAGAGGGTAAATTGTGACAGGTGTAAATGTGGGGGTGGGGAAGGGGTAAGCAACGGGGAGAACGGGTAAGGAAAAGTGGATAAGATGGGGGGGGGGGTGAATATATATATATATAAAGAAAGTAAGAAGTCTTACAACACCAGGTTAAAGTCCAACAGGTTTGTTTCGAATCACTAGCTTTCGGAGCACTGCTCCTTCCTCAGGTGAATCAGTGCTCCGAAAGCTAATGATTCGAAACAAACCTGTTGGACTTTAACCTGGAGTTGTAAGACTTCTTACTGTGCTCACCCCAGTCCCAACGCCGGCATCTCCACATCATATATAAAGAAAGACAAGAGAGAAAGAAATGGTTTAAAAAAAAGTCAAAATGAAATGGGATGAAAACAAATGGGTCGAGTTGGTGAGCTGATCATCTGAAGTTGTTGAATTCAATGTTGAGACCGGAAGGCTGTAGCGTGCCTAACCGGAAGATGAGATGTTGTTCCTCCAGTTTGCGTTGAGCTTCGCTGGAACATTGTAGCAGGCCAAGGACAGACATGTGGGCATGGGAGCAGGGTCTTGTGTTAAAAAGGCAAGCAGCAGGAAGGTCAAGGGTCCTGAATGCGCACAGACCGAAGGTGCTCAGCAAAGCGATCACCCAGTCTGCGTTTGGTCTCTCTGATATAGAGGAGACCACATTCGGAGCAGCGAATGCAATAGACCAGATTAAAAGAGGTGCAAGTGAAATGCTGCTTAACCTGGAATGTGTGTTTTGGGCCTGGGATGTTAAGCATGGAAGAGGTAAAGGGGCAGGTGTTACACCTTCTGCGATTGCATGGTCCCTGGGGAAGGTCCCATGGATGATGGGAGAGGCTGGGTGCAGGGACGTTGCTTCTCCTGGCCGCGGGGAGGGGGGGGGGTCTAGAACAGGGGGTCACAGTCTCAGGATACAGAGTCAGCCATTTAGAACTGAGATGAGGAGAAACCTCTTCACTCAGAGGGTGGTGAGCCTGTGGAATTCGCTACCACTGAAGGCTGTGGAGGCCAAATCACTGAATATATTTAAGAAGGAAATAGATTTCTAGCTTATAAAGGCGTCAAGGATGTGGGGAAGGTTGGTGTGCGGTGTGGAGATACAGAATCAGCCACGATCATATAGAATGGCTGAGCAGGCTCAAAGGGCTGAATGGCCTCCTCCTGCTTTTTTCTATGTGTGGTGGTATGTATTAGGGGTAATAGGTACACCACGTGTCGACAGGCTATTGGTGGAGGGATGCCAGGTCCTGATAGGATCTGCCACCTACTGGACTCCACCCAGAAATGCCGGTATAAGAACCCAGCTTTTCCCTCCATTTCCCTCAGCAGCTGCATTCTGTAACCACGCTGCTGGGGATAAAGTTCTGCTTAATAAAGTCTTCAATTGACATTACCTCAACCTGCCTCGCGTCATATTGACGGTGCTACACTATGTTTCCAATCTGTACTTGGAAGAGGCCGAAGAGTTTCCCCTTGTACTTGGGATTGGATGGAGGAATAGAACACAGAACAGTACAGCACAGTACAGGCCCTTCAGCCCACGAGGGGCTGGTTTAGCACAGGGCTAAATCGCTGGCTTTGAAAGCAGACCAAGGCAGGCCAGCAGCACGGTTCAATTCCCGTACCAGCCTCCCCGAAATGGCGCCGGAATGTGGCGACTAGGGGCTTTTCACAGTAACTTCATTTGAAGCCTACTTGTGACAATAAGCGATTTTCATTTCATTTTCATGTTGTGCCGACCATTTATCCTAATCTAAGATCAACCTGACCTACACCCCTTCAATTTACTGCTGTCCATGTGCCTGTCTAAGAGTCGCTTAAATGTCCCTAATGATTCTAACTTCACCACCTCAAGCTGGCAGTGCATTCCACACACCCACCACTCTCTGTGTAAAGAACCTACCTCTGACATCTGCCCTATACCTTCCTTCAATCACCTTAATATTATGTCCTCTTGTGAGAGCCATTTCCACCCTGGGGAAAAGTCTCTGGCTATCCACTCTATCCATGCCTCTCATCACCTTGTACCTATCAAGTCACCTCTCTGCCTTCTTCGCTCCAGTGAGAAAAGCCCTAGCTCCCTCAACCTTTCTTCGTAAGACATGCCCTCCAGTCCAGGCAGCATCCTGGTAAATCTCCTCTGCACCCTCTCCAAAGCATCCACATCCTTCCTATAATGAGGCGACCAGAACTGCACACAATATTCCAAGTGTGGTCTAACCAGGGTTTTATAAAGCTGCAGCAAAACCTCGCAGCTCTTAAACTCAATCCCCCTGTTAATGAAAGCCAACACACCGTACATACATTCTGAAGCAGTTCAGAGATGGTTTGGACTTAGGGTGACAGTGTAGTGTGTAATTTGTGCACTATATTTTTTTAAATAAATTTAGAGTACCCAATTCATTTTTTCCAATTAAGGGACAATTTAGCATGGTCAATCCACCTAGCCTGCACATCCTTTTGGCTTGTGGGGGCGAAATCCACGGAAACACGAGGAGAATGGGACAGTGACCCAGGGCCGGGATCGAACCTGGGACCTCGGCGCCATGAGGCAACAGGGCTAACCCACTGTGCTGCCCTAATTTGTGCGCTATTGATTCAGTTCTGAAGATTGACACGATCAGGCCAGTCAATGACAACACTAAAGCAGGACTGGATGCTGCTGAAAGAGCCTATCCCATAGCCCAAGACCAGCCCCACAAATCAACCTGTTAACTGAGCAATAGGACACTAAATACCATAGGAACTAGAAAACAAATCCTTCAAAACCCTCAGAAAAGATGTCTTTATACGGTTGTTCCAGGGTTGATGAGAGTCTTTGTGATTCATCTTCAATCTTAATCAGTGAATTTCTTTTGTACTTAATAATCGAAGCTACAAAGGATTATTAACACTCATGCCCTTTGTGTTTCCGTCTCTCTGAGAGTATTCATCAGTAAAGTTCTCTTGTTAAGGGTCAGTTGGCTTGAAAGTGCAGGGGAGCTGACTTAATGTAGATGGAAGTTTTAATCATGCAAGGACACGACCCAAAGGTGTGCCAGCTCTTGCCAAGTAAATTAAGTTACTCTGTCAGGCTCATCGAAGACCACTTTGACTTTGGGCGAGATCAGATCAGTCGCCCGGTTAAACCATCTCTCTCGGAAAGAATCATAAGACAGGACTGAGTGAAAAGAGGTCGCTGTTCTGGGTAGCGACCAGTGAAAGGTTAACCTGAAATATTTCCTCTCCTCTCCCCTTCTATCCCCGGCAGGCCGAGTGTAGATTCCAGAATTTTAACTTTGGTGCTTCTGCAGCAATAAAAGCACAACTTCCTTCAAACATTTTAATTGGGAAACTTTGGTTGGGCGGTGAGTTGATTCTTAGCATTATGGAAACTCTGGGCGGAGCTGGGAAGAATACATTTGCCTGAGGGCGTGAGCAATTCAGCCATGAAAGTAAACCGGTTTTGTGCAAAATGACACAGACGTGTAATAAGCGTTTCTATTACAGGCTTGCAAACACTCGTGAGGTCAAGGGCCTCCGCACATGTGATTCTCCCTCCCTTGAATGCATATGTACATCAAAGCAGTAGTGTGAAACCAGTAATAGCTTTGTAAATGTTGCCAGCCCTGACAGGATTACACTGTGGAACTCTGGGTCAGATGCATAGATGCTGTGCTTCACGTTAGCTGCAGTTTGTCTTCGGTGCACTCTCATGCACCCTCAAGCTGGCATAACTTGCAAAAATAATAAAAAAGGGGTGTCTTCTATTTAAGTAAGACCGTGGCTTTCAATTGTACAATGCTCAGAAGAACCTGCAGCATGATGGAATCATAGAATTTACAGTGCAGAAGGAGGCCATTCGGCCCATCGAGTCTGCACCCGCTCTTGGAAAGAGCACCCTACCCAAGGTCAACACCTCCACCCTATCCCCATAACCCAGTAACCCCACCCAACACTAAGGGCAATTTTGGACACAAAGGGCAATTTATCATGGCCAATCCACCTAACCTGCACATCTTTGGACTGTGGGAGGAAACCGGAGCAACCGGAGGAAACCCACGCACACACGGGGAGGATGTGCAGAGGCCACACAGACAGTGACCCAAGCCGGAATCGAACCTGGGACCCTGGAGCTGTGAAGCAATTGTGCTATCCACAATGCTACCGTGCTGGAATGATGGTGGATGAAGTTTGCAAATCTATTTTGTTTATGCTCAAGACAGGGATGAAAAAGAGCCGCCTTGTGGTTTTCACGTACTGACTGCAAGTCCAAGTTAACATAAATCCCCAGAATTAGGAAGTGCGAGAGACCGTAAGCCCAACTCCTGGCGAGGGGTAGCTCAAAGCAGAATGAGGGACACTAGCTGAGATCTTTGCTCGGGGTAGGGGGTGGGGGGAGGAGATGAGTACAACCTACTCAATAGGGGGAGATGGAGTTGCTAATCGTGGGGAAGGGGGTGGTGAGTGACTCATTAAAATCCTGTGTGTGTTGTCAGCATTCTCACTGAATTGGGAGATTGAGATCTAATTTTAGATTACCATGTCTTTCCTGGAAATGAGCTTCAATATTAGGTCAGAGTGCCTGTGAGTTTAGTAGCTTGAGGAAGCCTGCAGTAGTGGAACAAGGCTTTATTGAACTATGTACAATAGTCTGCCCACGGCAGTAACTCTCCAAATCCAGTCCTTGCAGGGACAACAAACAATATGGGCAGTATGGGTAGCACAGTAGCATAGTGATTATCACAGTTGTTTCACAGCTCCAGGGTCCCAGGTTCGATTCCCGGCTTGGGTCACTGTCTGTGCGCAGTCTGCATGTTCTCCCCGTGTGTGCGTGGGTTTCCACCGGGTGCTCCGGTTTCCTCCCACAGTCCAAAGATGTGCAGGTTAGGTGGATTAGCCATGCTGAATTGCCCTTAGTGTCCAAAAAGATTGGATGGGGTTACTGCGTTACGGGGATAGATTGGAAGTGTGGGCTTAAGTGGGGCGCTCTTTCCAAGGGCCGGTGCAGACCCGATGGGCCCAATGGCCTCCTTCTGCACTGTGAATTCTATGATTTATGAACTCCGGGTCCTGCTAGCGCCGGTTCGCTGGCCTCCCTGCATACTGCCCGCCCCTCGAAAGAACCGGCTCATCCGGAAACACCATCATGTGGGCCCTGTTATACCACTTTGAACTGAACGAGACTTAGTCTTGCACACGACGAGGACGCACTTACTCTCTGCAAAGCCTCACACCATACCCCAGCGGCCCCCGTTCCCCCATTCTCCTCCTCCCACTTACACCAAACCTCCTCCACTGGGGCACACTCTCTCTTCAACAGCTCCCCATATATATTCGAGAGTGTGCCCTCTCCTTTGTCCTCCTCGGACAGGGGTTTGTCCTACAGCACTGGGGGTGGCAGCGCCGGAAACAAAGGCACCTCCTTCCTCATGAAGTCCCTCACTGTCGAATGACTGTTTGTGTGAAGTTTGCACTTTCTCCCCGTGTCTGCGTGGGTTTCCTCCGGGTGCTCTGGTTTCCTCCCACAGTCCAAAGATGTGGAGGTTAGGTGGACTGGTCATGCTAAATTGCCCTTAGTGTTCAAAGATTGGGTGGGGTTACTGGGATAGGGCGGGGGATTGGGTCTAGGTGGGGTGGTCTTTTGAAGGGTCAGTGTACAGGCTGCAGGGTTGCTGGGAGAGGTGAGTGCATATTTAAAAGAGACTTCAGTTCCTGGAGCAGGCCACAGGCTGCAGGGTTGCTGGGAGAGGTGAGTACATATTTAAAAGAGACTTCAGTTCCTGGAGCAGGCCACAGGCTGCAGGGTTGCTGGAGAGGTGAGTGCATATTTAAAAGAGACTTCAGTTCCTGGAGCAGGCCACAGGCTGTAGGGTTGCTGGGAGAGGTGAGTGCATATTTAAAAGAGCTTGTTTGCAGGTCGAGTGGCAGTTGGAGAGTCCAGTTCCTGGAGCAGGCCTATTGGCTCATTGGAAATCAGGCAGGGTACAAAAGGTGTGGCAGGAGTGCCCTTAGACACGGGGTGCTGATTGGAACAGAGTGCATCTGAATTTAGGTGAGTGACTGAGTGCTGATTGGAACAGAGTGCATCTGAGTTTAGGTGAGTGACTGAGTGCTGATTGGAACAGAGTGCATCTGAGTTTAGGTGAGTGACTGAGTGCTGATTGGAACAGAGTGCATCTGAGTTTAGGTGAGTGACTGAGTGCTGATTGGAACAGAGTGCATCTGAGTTTAGGTGAGTGACTGAGTTCAGGTGAGTGGCTGAGTTCAGGTGAGTGGCGAGAGAGGGCTGTGTTTTTGTTGGTGTTCGGGTTTATCCATGAGGTTCTATGAAATTTTTTTTTTCAAAATTATTTAAATTAATTAACTAGTTGAATATGGCTGGACAGGTGATGTGCTGCTGCTGTATGATGATGGAACTGGTGGATCCCATTGAGACCGTCAGTGACCACATCTGCAGCAAGTGTTGGCTGCTCGAGGAACTTCAGCTCAGAATTGATGAGCTGGAGACCGAGCTGCACACACTGCGGCACATTAGGGAGGGGGAAAATTACCTGGACGCTTTGTTTCAGGAGGCAGTCACACCCGGTAGAATAAGTACTGTTAATTTGGTCAGTGGTCAGGGACAGAGTGGTGTGACTGCAAGGGAGGCAGGTAGGGGGATCCTGAGTTTAGGAGTTGAGGAGCCTCAGCCCTTGACCTTGTCCAACAGGTATGAGGTACTTGCTCCCTGTGTGGATGAGGAAGAGGGCTGTAGGGAGGATGCATTGACTGACCACTGCACCATGGTACAGGAAGCCATTCAAGAGGGGGGAGCAAAAAGACAAGTGGTAGTTGTAGGAGATTCTATAATTAGGGGGATTGATGGCATCCTTTGTAAGCCAGATCGTGAGTCCCGAATGGTATGTTGCCTGCCCGGTGCCAGGGTGAGGGACATCTCTGATCGGCTTGAAAGGATTTTGGAGAGGGAGGGGGAGGATCCAGTTGTTGTGGTCCACATTGGGACTAACAACATAGGTAAGACTAGGAAAGAGGACCTGTTTGGGGATTATCAAACACTAGGGACTAAATTAAAGAACAGGTCCTTCAGGGTTATAATCTCTGGATTACTACCCGAGCCACGTGCCAATTGGCATAGGGTTGAGAAAATTAGTGAAGTTAACACGTGGCTAAAGGAGTGGTGCAGGAAAGAGGGATTCCATTTCATGGGGCATTGGCATCAGTACTGGGGCAGGAGGGACCTGTACCGTTGGGACGGTCTTCACCTGAACCATTCTGGGACCAATGTTCTAGCGAATAGGATAAATAGGTTGGTCACAAGGACTTTAAACTAGCAAGTTGGGGGGAAGGGAAGGGTAAAGCTATGGACAGTATAATGGTTAATGGAGAGCAAGGCAGCAGGTTACGTGACAGGTTATGTAGAGATATGGGTTCAAAGACAAGGAAAATTAGGAGAAAGGGTAAGAGGAAAAATAATTTGCGAAAAGTTACTGATCAAGGTGTTAGGATTCATAGCAAAGACATAAAAAACAGCATAAGTGTACTTTACCTGAATGCTCGTAGTATACGGAATAAGGTGAATGGGTTGATGCCGCAAATCATCATGAATGACTATGATTTAGTGGCCATTACTGAAACATGGTTAAAAGATGGTCACGACTGGGAGTTAAATATCCAAGGATATCAGACTATACGAAAGGTTAGAATGGACGGTAAGGGCGGTGATGTAGCTTTGTTGTTTAAGGATGGCATCCGGGCAATAGTAAGGGATGATATTGGTGCTATGGAGGACAAGGTTGAATCAATTTGGGTGGAAATCAGGTAAGGCGAAAAGGTCACTGATAGGAGTAGTCTATAGGCCACCAAATAGTAACAGGATGGTAGGGCAGGCAATAAGCAAAGAAATAATGGATGCATGTAGAAATGGTACAGCGGTTATCATGGGAGATTTTAATCTGCATGTCGATTGTTTTAACCAGGTTGGTAAAGGCAGCCTTGAGGAGGAGTTTATAGAATGTGTCCAGGATAATTTCCTGGAACAGTATGTAATGGAACCTACAAGGGAACAAGCGGTCCTAGACCTGGTCCTGTGTAATAAGGCAGGATTGATTAATGATCTCATAGTTCGGGATCCTCTTGGAAGGAGCGACCACAATATGGTGGAATTTAAAATACAGTTGGAGGATGACAAGGTAAAATCAAACACTAGTGTTTTGTGCTTAAACAAAGGGGATTACAATGGGATGAGAGAAGAACTAGCTAAGGTAGACTGGGAGCAAAGACTTCATGGTGAAGCAGTTGAGGAACAGTGGAGAACCTTCCGAGCGATCTTTCACAGTGTTCAGGAAAGGTTCATACCGACAAAAAAGAAAGACGGTAGAAAGGGGAAAAATCGACCGTGGATATCTAAGGAGGTGAGGGAGAGTATCAAATTGAAGGAAAAAACATACAAAGTGGCAAAAATTAGTGGGAGACTAGAGGACTGGGAAGTCTTTAGGGGACAACAGAAAGCTACTAAAAAAGCTATAAAGAAGAGTAAGGTAGACTATAAAAGTAAACTTGCTCAGAACATAAAAGCAGATAGTAAAAGCTTCTACAAATATATAAGACAAAAAAGAGTGGCTAAGGTAAATATTGGTCCTTTGGAAGATGAGAAGGGAGATTTAATAATAGGAGACGGGGAAATGGCTGAGGAGCTGAACAGGTTTTTTGGGTCAGTCTTCACAGTGGAAGACACAAATAACATGCCAGTGACTGATGGAAATAAAGATATGAAAGGTGAGGACCTTGAGATGATTGTAATCACTAAGGAGGCAGTATTGGGCAAGCTAATGGGGCTAAAGGTAGACAAGTCTCCTGGCCCTGATGGGATGCATCCCAGAGTGTTAAAAGAGATGGCTAGGGAAATTGTAAACGCACTAGAGATAATTTATCAAAATTCACTAGACTCTGGGGTGGTCCCAGAGGATTGGAAAGTAGCAAACGTGACACCACTGTTTAAAAAAGGAGGTCGGCAGAAAGCGGGTAATTATAGGCCGGTAAGCTTAACTTCGGTTGTAGGGAAAATGCTGGAATCTATCATTAAGGAGGAAATAGCGGGGCACCTGGAGGGAAATTGTCCCATTGGGCAGACGCAGCATGGGTTCATAAAGGGTAGGTCGTGTCTGACTAATTTGGTAGAATTCTTTGAGGACGTTACCAGTGCAGTAGATAACGGGGAGCCAATGGATGTGGTATATCTGGATTTCCAGAAAGCTTTTGACAAGGTACCACACAAAAGGTTGCTGCATAAATTAAAGGTGCATGGCATTGAGGGTAAAGTGGTAGCATGGGTAGAGGATTGGTTAACTAACAGAAAGCAGAGAGTGGGGATAAATGGATGTTCTCTGGTTGGCAACCTGTAACTAGTGGGGGCCCTCAAGGATCAGTGTTGGGCCCGCAGTTGTTCACAATTTACATAGATGATTTGGAGTTGGGGACCAAGTGCAATGTGGCAAAGTTTGAGACGACACTAAGATGAGTGGTAAAGCAAAAAGTGCAGAGGATACCGGAAGTCTGCAGAAGGATTTGGATAGGTTAGGTGAATGGGCTAGGGTCTGGCAGATGGAATTCAATGTTGCCAAGTGTGAGACTATCCATTTTGGGAGGAATAACAGCAGAATGGATTATTATTTAAACGGTAAGATGTTAAAACATGCTGCTGTGCAGAGGGACCTGGGTGTGCTGGTGCACGAGTCGCAAAAAGTTGGTGTGCAGGTGCAACAGGTGATTAAGAAGGCTAATCGAGTTTTGTCTTTCATTGCTAGAGGGATGGAGTTCAAGAGGTTATGCTGCAATTGTATAAGGTGTTGGTGAGACCACATCTGGAGTATTGTGTTCAGTTTTGGTCTCCTTATTGAAAAAGGACATATTGGCACTGGAGGGAGTGCAGAGGAGATTCACTAGGTTGATCCCAGAGTTGAGGGGATTAGATTATGACGAGATGTTGAGTAGTCTGGGACTGTACTCATTGGAGTTTAGAAGGATGTGGGGGGATCTTATTGAAACATATAAAATTATGAAGGGAATAGATAGGATAGATGCGGGCAGGTTGTTTCCACTGGCGGGTGAAAGCAGAACTAGGGGGCATAGCCTCAAAATAAAGGGAAGTAGATTTAGGACCGAGTTTAGGAGGAACTTCTTCACCCTAAGGGTTGTGAATCTCTGGAACTCGTTGCCCAGTGAAGCAGTTGAGGCTCCTTCTTTAAACGTTTTTAAGAAAAAGATAGATGTCTTTCTAAAGAATAAAGGGATTCGGGGATATGGTGTACGGGCCGGAGAGTGGAGCTGAGTCCACAAAGATCAGCCATGATCTCATTGAATGGCGGAGCAGGCTCGAGGGGCCAGGTGGCCTACTCCTGTTCCTAGTTCTTATGTTCTAAATGGCCTCCTTCTGCAGCGTCGGGATTCTATGTCTATTAGGCCCATCTGGGTTCTGAGACATTTTGTCGACCATTGCCAACTTGCAGGGTCGCCACAGTCCGCTGATTTGCATCCGTGTAGTTTTTTCCCGATCGGTAGGACTGAAGTGATGCGCACCTAAAGCGAGGGAAAGTGAAATGAGGTGTGCTCTTCCAAAGTGTAAATATTTATTTTATTATTGAAGTTGATGACAGTTCAGTTAATATATAAATGATTAAGCATTTTCAAAAGTCGTTATGAAATATTGGTATGTATCAAACTCATTTAATCTTATTCCTTGGGTCATGGTTGGTGAATAAGCCCATTTCAATCGTGAGGTTCACTGAGGTGAAGGAGAGCCACTCCTGTGGCCCACTCACTAGCCCAGGTTTCCCACCACTGGTGTCGAGGGAGCTGCACTCTGTATCTAACCCACGGGCTGTATTTCATCTGGGAGTGTTTGGCACTGTCACTGAGGTGCACAAATTGGAAATGCTTCCATTCCCAATATTAAAAGACGTGTAAGTCAATAAATAAGAAAACCAAGCCAGGGTTCAGATTTGGGGCAAGAGTGAGAAAGAAAAACCAGACAGAAAGAATGAGAATCCCAAGCTGCTCTCGGAAAACTGTCCTTCAGCTGATTGGTTGATTGTGTTCATCCTCCGTCCTAATAGATTGGCCCCCCTACCCTGCTCTTGTATGTTGATGCTGGAAAAGAGACCATGGTCAAACGGCTGCTGGGACGGGGCAAGACGAGCGGGCGCGCCGATGACAACGAAGAAACCATCACAAAACGTCTGGAAACCTACTACAAAGCAACTGAGCCCGTCATCAACTTCTATCAACCCAGGGGCATCATCAGGAAGGTGAGGCCTGAAACAGAGAGAATATGACAACACTTCCTAAAGTAGCAGTAGAAACAAATAATGCCTTGAAGGGAGAGTTTTTCTTGAAATCCTAGCTCCATGTGTTCTCTTCTAAGGTGACCCCGGAAATCAATAAACTACTTGAAACAGGGGTTGAAATGAGCATCTGGATTTTGGATTAAGCTTGGTTTTAGCTGTCCAATGGCGGCAGAGGAAGCCCTTTGAACCTCGCCGCTGCTGCCATGGGCAATAAAAAATACCCAATGGCCTCGGGCAGTGTTATCCATAAACTCGCCACTTGGCGGTGCAGTCAGGGGCATGTGACGCACTGATGCTCTTCACTAGGGGAGAGATTTTAATCAGATGGACATTAGGACTCTGTGGCAGCCCATTTGACCGAGGACACGGTTCCAGACTCCGTCTGAGACAATACGTGGCCATGTCAAAAGTGAGTAGAAGATGTTATGGGAGAACCAATCCTTAAAATTTAAAAAAAAAGGAGCCTCACTCTATTCGACTACGTGGCAAAGAGGCCCACACTAAGGAAGTGAAAGCATGTTGAAATATATTAGTTGCTACACTGCAATTAAAATGCTGTGTAACGATTCATTGCTGCTACTAAAAATATTTTTTGACAGAGCTATTGTCACTTTAGTGCACTATTGCTCATCTTTAGTTCCATCGCTCAATCCCAGCTCTTCTCTGGGAGACTATTACAAGATCTTCCCCATACTTTGCAAACATTTTGTTACCATACGTTTGGCGAGCATCAAAATCTTATTGGACAACACTGGTCTAGGGAGGCAGTAGTAACAAGCTGTGGTATGATTGGCTAGAGGTTAGAATATTGGTTGTCAACTATATCGATGTATCATATTTGATTGACTGTTGGGGGAGCGGGGTGAAATCGTGAGTTCCGAACATCAGTTCAAAGCATCTGCCATCACCAGCACTGCAAAGTGAACAGGGAGTAGATCACTGGTTTACTGAGTGAGTGAGTGTGTGAGAGTGTGGTGTGAGGGAATAGCAGAGACAGAAAAATAGAGGGATTTATTCCACAAATCACACAGTTCCTTGAATTCCTCTGCCAACGCCTTTAAAAATCAGATGAGGGACGGAATTCTCCCCCCCCCCCCCCACGCCGGGTGGGAGAATCGCCGGGGCGCCGCGCTGCCCCGACACCCGCACTCGATTCTCCCAACCCCCCCCAAACCAGCGCCGTGAGAATCACGCCTGGCCGCTCGGAGAATCTCCGGCCCGAATGGGCCGAGCGGCCGCCCCAACACGACAGGTTCCCGCCGACATCGTCCACACCTGGTCGCTGCCGGCGGGAACTGCGCGGGAACGCTGTGGGGGTGGCCTGTGGGGGGAGGGGGGGAGGGGAGTTCCTGCACCAGAGGGGGCCTCCGATGGGGTCTGGCCCACGATCGGTGCCCACCGATCGGCGGGCCGGCCTCTCTGAAGGAGGACCTCCTTTCCTCCGCCGCCCCGCAAGATCCATCCGACATCTTCTTGCGGGGCGGCCTCGGGGAGGACGGCAACCGCGCATGCGCGGGTTGGCGCTGGCCAACCCGCAATGCACGGGTGACGTTATTTACGCGACGCCGGCCGCAACATTGACACGCGTCAAGGCCCAGCGCACGTAAAATACACGACGCCGCTCCTAGCCCCGGGGGCGGGAGAATAGGGGGCTGGGAGTGGGCTCCAACGCCTGAGTGAAACACTCCGGTTTTCACTCTGGCGTCGGGACTTTATCTCCATTTCGGAAAATCGCACCCGAGACATTGGCACCCAAACAACAGGGAGGCACATTAGAGCATATGAAGCAGGAGCAGACCACATGGTCCATCGACCTTGTACCTCCATTAATAACTAACCTTCAGCTCTACACCCACTCTCCTACTCACTCCTTGATTGCCCAAGACACAGAAAATCTGTCTATCGCAGTCTTAAATGAATCCAACGATGGAGCATCCACAACCCTCTGGGGTAGAGAAATCCAAAGATTCACAGCCCTTGGAGGCAGGACATTTCTCCTCCTCTCAGTGCTAACTGATCGGCCCAAAGCCATTATACCCACACAAGGCATATTGCCAAAAGCAAGCCTATCCCCCTCAATGGAAAGGTTACTGAAGCACTGCCTACTCAGCCACTAGAAATAAGGAACGAGGGTAGCACGGTGGCGCAGTGGTTAGCACTAAACCAGGAACTGGGTTCGGTCCTGGCCCCAGATTACTGTCCAAATGGAGTTTGCACATTCTCCCCATGACTGCGTGGGTCTCACACCCACAACCCTATGATGTGCATGGTAGGTGGATGGGCCATGCTAAATTGCCACTTAATTGGAACAATCTTTTTAAAAAATAAGGCAAGTGCCAGATTTGTAGCTATGCTGAGTTAAGTGATAAGTCAGGACTGATAAAATGAATCTCAGCCCTTTTGGGCTGTGGAGAGGAAACGTCACCCAGACTCCTCCTTCTGATAACTTTTCCTGTTGGAAAGGGTGTGTTTTGTGGATGTTGGGACAGGATTGGACTTGAATGTGCTGCCCCACACAGCCTTCTGGCCCTCACTGTCCAGCTCACCCATTCAAGAATGGCCACATTTGTTCTGAGTTGGACCAGCATGGACCTGTGGGCATGTACTTTAGAGAGAGAGGAGCAGGAGGGGGCAAGGACAGAAATGTTTTTTAAATTAAAAGTAAGGTATTCATTTTGATTTACTTTTCTTTTCATTCATTAGATAAACGCAGAGGGTGCAGTGGATGAGGTGTTTGCTCAAGTTTGTGCTGCTCTTGATGCGTTGAAGTGAATGGAAGACAGAAGTGTTGCAACAATACCCCTCCTCTCCCTTTGACCTCGAGAGAAGCCTTTATCCTCCTAGTCTCACTTTCAGCCAATCATGGACAGTGTTACAAAGAGAGCAACTTCATTGGTTCAGCTACTAGGTGACTGGGAATCCAAAGGCTTCTCATCAGGAAATTTGATTGGATCTATTTCCGCATTGTGCAGTCCCGTTGCAAGTGGCTGGAAGGCACCAGATGAAACGATAAATTTATATCTCCAAGGCAACTGAACAATATCCACTGAATAGAACCGGACTCAGCATCATTTGAAATCAGTACAAACCCTTCACAGCAAATTATGGTCCAACTCCAGCTCTCATTGCCTTGTATTCCAAACACCAACCCACAACAAGAAGGGAAATGGGTTCAGGCCTTTTCATGTTCTCAATCCAGAGGTTCCAAATCACAGATACGTACTTGAGCTCCCAGCAAGACAACCTGCTGGGGCTTTGAGATCACTCATAGATAATTTCAGTAGTTGATCGTTATTTTGTCACCTTTACAGGCTAGGTAGGGGTGCAGTGATATTGTCACTGGAGTAATAATCCCGAGACCCCGGGAAATGCTCAGGGGACCCGGGTTCAAATCCCATCACGGCAGATGGTGAAATTTGAATGAAAATCTGGAATTAGAAGCGAAATGATGACCATTGTCATAAAAAAACCTTTCTGGTTCACTTCCTTTAGGGGAGAAAATCTGCCATCCTTACCTGGTCTGGCCTACATGCCACTCCAGATCCACAGCAATGTGGTTGACTCTTAAATACCCCCTCAAAGGCAATTAGAGACGAGCAATAAATGGTGGCCAGCCCGCTGAGGCCCACATCCCATGAAAGAATGAAAAAGATATTTACCAAGCCTCGGATTTTCCAGTCAGGTTCAGGCCAGTAATCTGGTATAAAACCGTCAAGCGGGGCTCACTGAGGCACTTAAACTGATCTGCAGGTTGTTCAGAGTACTTTGGTGAGCAAAGTCTTGCCACAAACTAGAGTTTTCCTACCTTGGAGCTATGGCAGCTGAATCTTTTCCTGCACTTACTTTTTTTTGGGGTGGTTTCCTGATTGTGAACAATGACATTGAATGAACCCAAATCTTATAGTATGTAATCTATCCAAACATCTGGAATAGCTTTTATTGCAATATCTAACCCAAACTCAAAACAGACAAAATTGCTGTTGCTACTTTAATGCAGCTTGCCTGATTGCCACTTCCATTCCCTCACAACCCATTTTCCATTATTTGAACTTCTTTGTCCGTCTCATCTATTTCTTCAATTAACTTCAAAGATCTTTTGCTTACCTCTGCTCACTTCCCACTTCCACTTTTTGATTTGGGAGAAACTTCCCCCGCCCTCACAAAGTAAAATTGGCTCCTAATTGGTTCAAAATTCGTTTTAGAGGTGTGTCGTCTAGCCAATCCAAATCCTTGTTCTGCAGGTTGACATTGGGTCAGCGGGGAGTGAGGCGGAGGAAGGGATTTGCTGAAGGAACCTGTTACAGAACCCAAGGCTAGGAAGATAAATCAAAACTGACTTGGGAACATAGAAATGGGGAGGACTGCATTCAGCCCCTCATCGTCAGTGAGATCCTGGCTGACCTGTATCTTATCACTCGCCATCTGCCTTGGTTCCATTATCATTCTATATCCTTGGAGCTTGTTTGTGGAGTTATAGGAGGTCACAAGCAAGCAAAGTACTGTATTAACTGAAAAGTAAAACCTTTGTACCCTAGTGAAAGTTAGCTTTCTCCTGCTTTTGCTAAAATAGCAAATGGAGTCTCCACTATATAAATAGCTGCCTTCTTTCCCTGCCGGAACCACTATTTATATATTCCATTATGCATTTCTCAAAACCACTTCTTCCCTTTTATGCTTAATTCATTGAAGACTCAAAACGAATCGTCCATTTCAAAACAGATGTCAATAATCTTGACTATGTGTAATTAACATGTAGAGCAGTGACCTGTCTTTGAAACCCCGGGGCAGGCTATTGTGAAACGCAGTTAAAAAATACCTGTGTATTATACTTTCTGAATAAATTTCAGGAAACCTGACAGTCTTACATATTTTCAGTTTGAGGCAGAATAGTGAATGCAATCCCTCAGGTGGTGGGCGGGGGGGGGGGGGGGTCTGCGTAATCCTTCAGGTAAAGGATCAAAGCAAGAAACTATTCGCAGGTGGACTACAGGCAGAGGTTTACGGTCCCTCCCGTCAGCAGGATTTCTCGTCCCGCCGAACAGCTTGCTGCATTTTGCTGGCCCCCTGGGCCTGCCCCTGCTGGGGTGGGGCCGGAAAATTCTGCCCTTAGTCATTTTCCCTGTGTGAAATCTTACCGAGGACAATCCGCATCCTGCGACCTCCGAAATAACGTTTTAATTATTCCCGCTTTCCCGTTGTAAACCACGGGTCACAATTTTCTGAAGCCGCATTTGTGTGGTGTTTAACAGAACGGGGGGGGGGGGGGTTGGAATATCACAGTGTGAGCCAAATAAAATCCAGAACGATCATCTTTTGAATGAAATCATGCAGTGGACTATTGATAAAAGAACATTGTATGAATTTTCTTTGGTGTTTTTAATTCAACTGTTAACGATTAAAGCTTTTGTAATAATAGCAAAGAGTTTCGTACTCTTGACATGTTCTCCACCAATATCACACATTGTGAGTTCAAGGCATTAGTGATTTGTCGACGTATTCTAACTGGTTGTAGATGTGCAACATTTTTTGTCTTCCTGTGTTGTCAACCAAACCAGCAATGTCCCCCCCGATGCTGTTACAAAGGAACCCAAGCTTGTACCTAGTTTATTGGGGCCTCAATTGATCCTTGGACCGGAGGGAGGTGATTGAATGTAAATTTAATAAAACAGAACTGACCTCGCCATTGTGTCGTGTAGTCTCTCCGTTGTCGTCGGATGTGCGCTTTTGGCTCTTGTTCACAGTTGGAGAACACAGTTCCTATTTGTTCCTCTTGGCATTAAGTGGCACCATTTAATAAAACCCAGAAGGGATGCACAGGACTCCTGAATCAAAGAAAATCATCCTGCCGCTGTGAGGACCAACCTGTGTTCCATGCTCTTGAGGGGTGGCAGGCGGAACTGATGCCAGGAGAGAGACGGTAACGTACCCTTGCAGCTCGGTGGAGGTCGTTGGTCTTCTTCCGACATTGTATGGCGGTCCCCCTTGTCATGTTGCCCGCACTGAAAGTCGCTGCCACTGGCTCCCAGGCGGAATTGTTGACCCTGCTGCTGGGCCTCCTAACCCCCTCAGATAAACAGGATGTCCCATCTCGCATCGACAGCGTGGTGAAGCCTGGCAAAGTTGGCATCCCCAAAGAAAGAAACCGGTTTCCGCGCTGCCATGCTTGTGTGTTGACTGGGAGTAAGTGGTGAGGGAGAATTTAAAAGTAGCTCCGAGTCGCTGAGGCCCGAGTCTGTTGAATCAGATGGGGAGACAGCGGTAATGGTGAGAATCTTGTTGGGGCTCATTTCCAGCACTAAGTGCCGTTAAGCACGGGCCGCGATCTCGCCAACGCGGTCGTCGAGCAACACCCTGCCAATCGCGCCCAAAATGGCATCTACAAATTTTTCCATTAAATTGTTACCCTTATCTTTATCAAGTATTTCTCCAATTATTTGAAAGTTACCATTGAATCTACTTTTTTTCTGTGTAGAATTAATTCTCCTTATCTATCTCGCTTCTGGTTCGTTTGCCAATCACATTAAATCTGTGTCTTCTGATTCCCAACTCTCTCGCCAGTGGAAACAATTTTTCCTGAATTATTCTATAAATACTCCCTTATTATCTCTCCCCTTATGGAGAAAATCCCAGCTTCTCGTGTTTCTGCACAGAGCTGATGTTCCTTGTCCTCTTACTGTTCTGGTTAATCTCGTTTGCACCCTCTATAATGACCTGGGCATATCACTGGGCTGCATCTTTATCCCTCTGAGGCCTCCAATTATCAAGCTGACAATGGTCAGCAACCCCATTTAAATTTGGCAATGAAATTCTGCAGGGCATTCAGGAAAGCCAGTCTTCTGGGTTTTCCTGACCTCACAACAACAATCCCCCTCCCCCTATGCCCCACTCTCATGTACAGCCTCCGGACTGCCAGAAAACATGCCGGGGGAATGATGGAAAATCCCACCCATTAGGTCAGATGACCAAAAGCTTAGCAAAAGAGGTCGATCTTAAGAAATATCTCTAAAGGAGGAAAGTGGGGTAGAGAGGTGGAGTGGTGTAAGGAGGGAATTCCCCAACCTGGGGCCTAGACAACTGAATGAACAGCTTCCCAATGATGGAGCGATAATGATTGGCAAGAGGTGGAAATTAAAGGAGTGCAGATATCTCGGAAGGTTGTGGGAATGGAGATCACAGAATTAGCGAGGGGCAAGGACATGGAGGGATTTGATAACAAGGATGAAAATTGGACACATGAGCGGTGGAGGGGCAACACCAAGGGAGGTATCTGCAGGCACCAGAGGCATCAATAACCGGACAGAAAAGAGTCACAAAAGGGCCAGCCTCCACCACATAATTGGACAGTTTCTGCACACCATTTCCCCTTATTGGCCGGCTGCTGGCCCCTCCCAGCCCACTTGGGAACGCAGCTGACTTCCCGTTCTGCCAGAGGGACCCGTGTCAAGAGATTACTTGACTGGGAGCTGGCACAGGTCAGTGAGCACAGTGGTGACAGGGAAGGGGATGTGTGATTAGACATGGGCAGCAATGTTTTTAATGACCTGATTTTTACGGTGGTTGGAATGTGGGAGACCAGCCAGGAGTGCGTTGGAATAGTTGGGACTAGAGGTGACGATGGGTGACTTGCCAATATTTATACAGTTAAATGCAGTGCGGAGACAAGAGTGAGGACTGTAGAAGGATTTTATAGATCCAAAACATTAACTCTGTGTCTCCCTCCACAGATGCTGCCAGGTCTGCTGAGTTTATCCAGCATTCTCTATTTTCATTATAGTGAGAACTGCCTGACTGATATAATTGGACATAATTTCATTCCCACCAACAAAATGGGAAGTCAGTGAGATTCCCAAATGGTTCAGAAGAGGGCATCCAACCACAATCATGTGGCAGCTGACCAATTAGTGGAAGTGATGTGCAGGGACTGGCGAATGGTGGGGTCCGGCCCTTTTGTCGATCCTGCTTATTTGATAATGGTGCCTGCAGACACCTCCATTGGCATTGCTCCTCCAATGCTCATGTGTCCAAAAATATTGGGTTGTGATCGTCATGGTTCTAATTTTAGCCCTTTCACTGGCTCTAGATTTCACGTGCTGATGTGTGCCCCTCCGCCTGTATCATTGGCCCCCTTGCGGGTCCACCCCCTCACTGCCTCCCCCGTGGCTGTTTAACTCTCCTGCTCAAATCCCACTTGCATTAAATTGCACCCACTGTCTGCATTTCGTTCGGAAATGGAACTTCATCTGATGCAGAGTATAACAGATCAGATTGCTGTCAGTGCCTGCCTCTCCTTCATTTTTTAAATAAAATATTTTATTAAAGATTTTCCATAGATAGGGCAGCAGATGGTTAGCTCTGCAGTCTCACGGCGCCGAGGTCCCAGGTTCGATCCCGGCTCTGGGTCACTGTCCGTGCGGGGTTTACACATTCTCCCTGTGTTTGCGTGGGTTTCGCCCCCACAACCCAAAAATGTGCAAGCTAGGTGGATTGGCCACGCTAAATTGCCCCTTTATTGGAAAAAATGAATTGGGTACTCTAAATGTTTTAAAAAAGATTTTCCATAGATAACAAACACGTTCTCAAATTCAACGGAGTCCAGAAAACGGTTCAGTAACGCAAAAAAACCACATTCAACCACACTTATAACCCCCCCTTGTCCACTACTATACCCTAACCATCCTCCAACAGCCTATAGTAATTAATTCTTTGAAGTATAGATAAATGGCCGCCACCTCAGGTGGACCCTTCCACCGACCCCATAACGTTGTACTTGACCTTTTCCAGGTATAAGAACTCCATAAGATCACCCAACCAGGCCGAGGTATTCAGCGAAGCGGAAGCTCTCCTTCGCAGCGAGTCCGATACCCCAAACATGGCCACCAACGGACAAGACACCAGATAAACGTCAAGAACTGCTGACATGGTGCGAAAGACGGAGACCCAAAAGCTTACCAGAACATGTGGGTGTGATCAGCAGGCCCACAAGAGCACCACTCACACCTGTCCTCCACTTCTGCAAAAAACCCGCTCAACCTAATTTTTGTCAAGTGCATCCTGTGTACCACCTTAAGCTGGATCAGGCTGAGCTGTGCGCAGGAGGAGGTGGAATTCACCCTACAAAGGGTCTCATCTACATATCCTCATCTAGAATGGGCCCCAACTCCTCCTCCCATTGTGCATTCACCCGATTCAGCGGCGTGGATTCAATTGAAATGATCAGTCCATAAATATTCGAGATGCTCCCCCCTCCAGATCTCGGCGACAATAAGATTCCCCCCCCGCAGGGAGGTTGGGTGCAACAGGGAAAGTAGGGAAGCTCCACGAACCAAATTGTGCACCTGAAAGTATTGGAACAAGTGTACCCCGATAATTGGAATTTCGCCGAAAACACCTCCCACCTGGCAAACTGTCCTTCCACAAACATGTCCCTAAAGTACTTTAGCCCCTTTCTTTCTTCAAAATAGAAATCGTCATCGGATTCGAGATATATTTCATTGGGGAGAACAGGAGAGGTGCCGTCACCAGAGTCCATAAGCTCGGTCCCTTATACAAACTTGCCTCCATCCTCCCCAGATGGTATCCGACTCCCTATACCAATCCAGCACCGTCTCCGCACTGGCTGCCCAATAATACAGGATAAAGTTGGGTAATGCAAAGCCCCCAGACGGCCGGCCCCTCTGAAGGAACACCCTACGAATTCTTGGTGCCTTACCCGCCAATATGAAAGAATTCACTTGCTTGCTCAGTCTCGCAAAGTACGGTTTCGCGAGGAAAACAGAGAGGCATTGAAACAGAACAAAGAACTTTGGCGGAATATTAATCTTGATTGTCTGGACTCTACCCACCAGGGCCAATAGGAGATTATCCCACCTCTGCAAATCGGACATCATCATGCCCACCAGGCTTATACAGTTTAATTTACAAAGCCTAGGCCAATCATGGGACACTTGGCTACCCAGATACTGGAAGCTACCTCTGGCAAGGGGAAAAAGCAATACCTCCAGATTGACTCCCCTCTGGGGATTAACAGGAAAATATTCACTCTTTCCCAGGTTTAACTTATGAGCCAAAGCTCCTCAGTAGCTTCATAATCACATCCAAAGAAGAGACCGGGGGCGGGATTCTCCGACCCCCCGCCGGGTTCGAGAATCGCCGGGGGCTGGCGTGAATCCCGCCCCCGCCGGTTGCCGAATTCTCCGGCACCGGATATTCGGCGGGGGTGGGAATCACGCTGCACCGGTTGGCGGCCCCCCCCCCCGGCGATTCTCCGGCCCGTGGTGGGCCCAAGTCCCGCTGCTGGAATGCCTGTCCCGCCGGCGAGAATCAAACCACCTCTCTTACCGGCGGGACAAGGCGGCGCGGGCGGGCTCCGGGGTCCTGGGGTGGGGGCGGGGCGATCTGGCCCCGGGGGGTGCCCCCACGGTGGCCTGGCCCGCGATTGCGGCCCACCGATCCACGGGCGGGCCTGTGCCGTGGGTGCACTCTTTTTCTTCCTCCTTCGCCATGTTCTCCATTATGGCGGAGGCGGAAGAGACCCCCTCCACTGCGCATGCGCGGGGATGCCGTGAGCGGCCGCTGACGCTCCCGCGCATGCGCCGCACGGCAAAGTTATTTCCGCGCCAGCTGGCGGGGCACCAAAGGCCTTTCCCGCCAGCTGGCGGTGCGGAAATCAGTCCGGCGCGGGCCTAGCCCCTCAAGGTGAGGGCTCGGCCCCTCAAGATGCAGAGAATTCCGCACCTTTGGGGCGGCGCGATGCCGGACTGATTCGCGCCGTTTTTGGCGCCGGTCGGTGGACATCGCGCCGATTGCGGAGAATCCCGCCCCGGGTCTATAACACATAAGAGCAGGTCATCAGCATATAGACACCACTGCGGAATGCTCCGACCCGCCACGCCACATTTCTGCCTCAACCCGCCAACGGGATGCTCCGTTTGGCTGGCCAGTTAATGGGGTTTCCCGTTGTGGGGCAGCCCCACGCTGTCGGGAAGCCCCTGGGCTGCCAGCAAAACGGAGCATCTAGCCCCCTCTGTTCCCCCCTCTGACTTATCCCCTTGCATCTCCTCAAAGACCTCAGTGCTATAGCCAGAGGTTCTATTGCCAGGGCAGACAAGAGCGGCGACAATGGGCACCTCTGCCTTGTACCCCTACACAATGGAAAATACCCCGAGCTCGATCCATTAGTGCGTTCACTGGATGTGGGGGCCTTATACTTTTTTTTAAAAAAATAATTTTTATTAAAGGTTTTCATAAAATATCAATAACAAAATGAAAAAGGAACCCAACAGGGTTAAGTACAAAACACAGTCCAGAAAAACAACCCTCCATACCCCCCTCCCCGCTGTACATAAATAATAAATTAACATTAACACCCCGACTTAATACAACAAGTTTAGACACCCCCTCAGACCCTCCAGTGTAAATAACAAAAACAAAAAATAATAAAGTGACCCCCCCCCCCTCGAGTTGCTGCTGCCATTGACCAATGTCTACTGCTCTGCCAGGAAGTCTAAGAACGGTTGCCACCGCCTAAAGAACCCTTGTACCGACCCTCTCAAGGCGAATTTCACCCTCTCCAATTTAATGAACCCTGCCATATCGCTGATCCAGGATTCCACGCTTGGTGGCCTCGCATCCTTCCACTGAAGAAGAATCCTTCGCCGGGCTACCAGGGACGCAAAGGCTAGAATTCCGGCCTCTTTCGCCTCCTGCACTCCCGGCTCCTCTGCCACCCCAAATATTGCGAGCCCCCAGCCCGGCTTGACCCTGGAACCTACCACCCTCGACACCGTCCTCGCTACGCCCTTCCAAAATTACTCCAGCGCTGGGCATGCCCAGAACATATGGGTGTGATTTGCTGGGCTCCCTGAGCACCTAACACACCTGTCCTCACCCCCAAAGAACCTGCTCATCCTTGTCCCGGTCATGTGTGCCCTGTGCAGCACCTTAAACTGTACGAGGCTGAGCCTCGCGCACGGTGAGGAAGAGTTCACCCTCCCCAGGGCATCTGCCCACGTCCCTTCCTCAATTTCCTCTCTCAACTCCTCCTCCCACTTACCTTTTACCTCCGCTACCGAGGCCTCCTCCTCCTCCTGCATCACCTGGTAAGTTTCCGAGATCTTCCCCACTACCACCCACCCCCCCGAGAACACCCTGTCCGGTACTGTGTGTGGCAGTAGCCGCGGGAATTACGCCACCTGCCGTCTGGCAAACGCCCTTACCTGTAAGTACCTGAAGGTGTTCCCCAGGGCGAGCCCGTACTTCTCCTCCAGCTCACACAGGCTCGCGAACTTCCCGTCCACAAACAGGTCCCCCAACTTTTGTATCACTGCCCTGTGCCACACCGCAAACCCTCCACCTGTTCTTCCTGGGGCGAACCGGTGGTTCCCCCGGAATGGGGTCCCCGCCGAGGCCCCCACTTCCCCCCTGTGCCGCCTCCACTGCCCCCAAACTTTGAGGGCAGCCACCACCACCGGGCTCGTGGTATACCTCTTTGGAGGGAGTGGCAGCGGCGCCGTTGCCAGCGCCCCCAGACTCGTATCCACACAAGACGGAGTCTCCAGCCTCTTCCATACAGCCCCCTCCATCACCCACTTGCGCACCATCGTCGCATTGGCGGCCCAGTAGTATCCACAGAGGTTGGGCAGCGCCAGTCCCCCACTATCTCTACTCCGCTCCAGGAACACCCTTCTCACCCTCGGAGTCCCTCGCGCCCACACAAACCCCATTATACTCCTGTTAACCCGTCTGAAAAAAGCCTTCGGGATAAACACGGGGAGGCACTGGAACAGGAACAAAAACCTTGGGAGCACCGTCATTTTGATTGACTGCACCCTACCTGCCAAGGACAGCGGCAACGCATCCCACCTCTTGAACTCCTCTTCCATTTGCTCCACCAGCCTTGTAAAATTAAGCCTATGCAGGGCCCCCCAGCTCCTGGCCACCTGGACTCCCAGATACCTGAAGCTCCTCTCCGCCCTTTTTAGTGGGAGCTCGCCAATCCCACTCTCCTGGTCCCCTGGATGAACTACGAACAGCTCGCTCTTCCCCATGTTGAGCTTGTACCCCGAAAAGTCCCCAAATTCACTAAGAATCCTCATTACCTCCGGCATTCCTCCCACCGGGTCCGCCACATACAGCAGCAGGTCGTCCGCAAAAAGCGACACCCTATGCTCCTCCCCACCATGCACCAACCCCCTCCAGTTCCTTGACTCCCACAGTGCCATAGCCAGGGGTTCAATCGCCAGTGCGAAGAGCAGGGGGGATAAGGGACACCCCTGTCTCGTCCCTCGATGCAACCAAAGGTACTTGGACCTCCTCCTGTTTGTGGCCACACTCGCCTTCGGGACCTCATACAACAGCCTAACCCACCTGACAAACCCCTCCCCAAACCCGAACCTCTTCAGCACCTCCCACAGGTACCCCCACTCTACCCTATCGAAGGCTATCTCAGCGTCCATCGCCACCACTATCTCCGCCTCGCCCTCCCTCGCCGGCATCATGATAACATTCAAAAGCCTTCGCACATTCGCGTTCAACTGCCTCCCTTTCACAAACCCCGTCTTGTCTTCGTGGATGATCTGCGGCACACAACCCTCAATTCTCGTGGCAAAGATCTTCGCCAGCACCTTGGCATCTACGTTTAGCAACGAAATCGGCCTGTAAGACCCACACTGCAGGGGATCCTTGTCCCGCTTCAGGATCAAGGAGATCAGTGCCCGGGACATCGTCGGGGGCAAAGCCCCCCCCCTCCCTTGCCTCATTGAAGGTCCTAACTAACAGCGGGCCCAACAGGTCCATATATTTTTTATAGAATTCGACCGGGAAACCGGTCGACCCCGGTGCCTTTCTGTCTGCATGCTTCCTATCCCTTTGATCAGCTCCTCTAGCCCAATCGGGGCCCCCAATCTCACCACCAGTCCCTCTTCCACCTTTGGAAACCTCAATTGGTCCAGGAAGCGGCCCATCCCTCCCTCCTCCCGTGGGGGCTCGAATCGTTACAATTCCTCGTAGTGAAATAGTGAAGTCCCTGAAGACCCCATTGATGCCAGCTCCACTCCGCACCACACTTCCTTCCCTGTCCTTAACCCCCGATCTCCCTAGCTGCGTCCCGCTTCCAAAGCTGATGCGCCAGCATCCAGCATGCCTTTTCCCCATACTCGTAAATCGCCCACTGAGCCTTCCTCCACTGCACCTCCGCCTTCCTGGTGGTCACCAGGTCGAATTCAGCCTGGAGGCTATGCCTCTTCCTCAACAATCCTTCCTCAGGCTCCTCCACATACCTCCTGTCTACCCTCACCATTTCCCCCACCAGCCTCTCCCTCTCCCCCCGCTCCCTCCACTTCTTGTAGGCCTTAATGGAAATCAGCTCTCCCCTCACCACCGCCTTCAGTGCCTCCCATGCCTTCCCCACCCGGACCTCCCCGTTGTCGTTGGTCTCCAGGTACCTCTCTATACTTCCTCGGACCCGCTCGCTCACCTCCTCGTCCGCCAACAGCCCCACCTCCAAGCGCCACAGCGGGCGCTGGTCCCTTTCCTCCCCCATCTCCAAGTCCAGCCAATGCGGGGCGTGGTCCGAAATGGCTATTGCCGAATACTCAGTATCCTCTACTCTCGCTATCAGCGCCCTACTCAAAGTCGCCACCACCACCGGGCTTGTGGTGTATTTCTTCGGTGAGAACGGCAATGGGGCCGTCACCATAGCTTGTAGGCTAGTCCCCCTACAGGACGCCCTCTCCAACCTCTTCCACGCCGCTCCCTCCTCTTCTCCCACCCACTTACTCACCATTGAGATATTGGCGGCCCAGTAGTACTCACTTAGGCTCGGTAGTGCCAGCCCCCCCCTATCCCTACTACGCTGTAAGAATCCCTTCCTCACTCTCGGGGTCTTCCCGGCCCACACAAAACTCATGATACTCTTTTCGATCCTTTTGAAAAAAGCCTTCGTGATCACCACCGGGAGGCACTGAAACACAAAGAGGAATCTCGGGAGGACTACCATTTTAACCGCCTGTACCCTCCCTGCCAGTGACAGGGATACCATGTCCCATCTCTTGAAGTCCTCCTCCATTTGTTCCACCAATCGCGTTAAATTTAACCTATGCAATGTACCCCAATTCTTGGCTATCTGGATCCCCAAGTAACGAAAGTCCCTTGTTACCTTCCTCAGCGGAAAGTCCTCTATTTCTCTGCTCTGCTCCCCTGGATGCACCACAAACAACTCACTTTTCCCCATGTTCAGTTTATATCCTGAGAATTCTCCAAACTCCCGAAGTGTCCGCATTATCTCTGGCATCCCCTCCGCCGGGTCCGCTACATATAGCAACAAATCATCCGCATACAGAGATACCCGGTGTTCTTCTCCTCCTCTAAG
The DNA here is from genome assembly GCF_047496885.1 of Scyliorhinus torazame. Lineage (NCBI taxonomy): Eukaryota > Metazoa > Chordata > Chondrichthyes > Carcharhiniformes > Scyliorhinidae > Scyliorhinus > Scyliorhinus torazame. Next base: position 97,068,009 of record NC_092728.1, on the reverse strand, counting down.
TACTCCCCTCCACTTCTTGGAACCCCTCAATGTTATTGCCAGGGGCTCAATCGCCAGTGCAAACAATGATGGGGACAGAGGGCATCCCTGCCATGTCCCTCTATGGAGCCGAAAGTATGCAGATCCCCGTCCATTCATGACCACACTCGCCACTGGGGCCCTATACAACAGCTGCACCCATCCAACATACTCATCTCCAAAACCAAATCTCCTCAGCACCTCCCACAAATAATCCCACTCCACTCTATCAAATGCTTTCTCGGCATCCATCGCCACCACTATCTCCGCTTCCCCCTCTGGTGGGGGCATCATCATTACCCCTAGCAGCCTCCGTATATTCGTATTCAGCTGTCTCCCCTTCACAAACCCAGTTTGGTCCTCATGGACCACCCTCGGGACACAATCCTCTATCCTCATTGCCATTACCTTGGCCAGAATCTTAGCGTCTACATTTAGGAGGGAAATAGGTCTATAGGACCCGCATTGCAGCGGGTCCTTTTCCTTCTTTAGGAGAAGCGATATCGTTGCCTCAGACATAGTCGGGGGCAGCTGTCCCCTTTCCTTTGCCTCATTAAAGGTCCTCATCAGTAGCGGGGCGAGCAAGTCCACATATTTCCTGCAAAATTCAACTGGGAATCCATCCGGTCCCGGAGCCTTCCCCGCCTGCATGCTCCTAATTCCTTTCACCACTTCCTCTATTTCAATCTGTGCTCCCAGTCCCACCCTTTCCTGCTCCTCCACCTTGGGAAATTCCAGCCAGTCCAGAAAGCCCATCATTCTCTCCCTCCCATCCGGGGGTTGAGCTTCGTATAATTTTTTATAAAATGCCTTGAACACTCCATTCACTCTCTCCGCTCCCCGCTCCATCTCTCCTTCCTCATCCCTCACTCCCCCTATTTCCCTCGCTGCTCCCCTTTTCCTCAATTGGTGGGCCAGCAACCTGCTCGCCTTCTCCCCATATTCGTACTGTACACCCTGTGCCTTCCTCCACTGTGCCTCTGCAGTACCCGTTGTCAGCAAGTCAAATTCTACGTGTAGCCTTTGCCTTTCCCTGTACAGTCCCTCCTCCGGTGCCTCCGCATATTGCCTGTCCACCCTCAGAAGTTCTTGCAGCAACCGCTCCGGTTCCCTACTCTCCTGCTTTCCTTTATGTGCCCTTATTGATATCAGCTCCCCTCTAACCACTGCCTTCAGCGCCTCACAGACCACTCCCACCTGGACCTCCCCATTATCATTGAGTTCCAAGTACTTTTTAATGAACCCCCTCACCCTTACACACAACCCTTCATCTGCCATTAGTCCCATGTCCATTCTCCAGGGTGGGCGCCCTTCTGTTTCCTCCCCTATCTCCAAGTCCACCCAATGTGGAGCGTGATCCGAAATGGCTATAGCCTTATACTCCGTTCCCCTCACCTTCGGGATCAACGCCCTTCCCAAAACAAAAAAGTCTATTCGCGAATGGACTTTGTGGACATAGGAGAAAAACGAAAACTCCTTACTCCTAGGTCTGCTAAATCTCCACGGGTCTACTCCTCCCATCTGCTCCATAAAATCTTTAAGCACCTTGGCTGCTGCCGGCCTCCTTCCAGTCCTGGACCTCGACCTGTCCAGCCCTGGTTCAACACCGTATTGAAATCTCCCCCCCATTACCAACTTTCCCACCTCTAGGTCCGGGATGCGTCCTAGCATACGCCTCATAAAATTGGCATCATCCCAGTTCGGGGCATATACATTTACCAAAACCACCGTCTCCCCCTGTAGTTTGCCACTCACCATCACGTATCTGCCCCCGCTATCCGCCACTATAGTCTTTGCCTCAAACATTACCCGCTTCCCCACTAATATAGCCACCCCCCTGTTTTTCGCATCTAGCCCCGAATGGAACACCTGCCCCACCCATCCTTTGCGTAGCCTAACCTGGTCTATCAGTTTCAAGTGCGTTTCCTGTAACATAACCACGTCTGCCTTAAGTTTCTTAAGGTGTGCGAGTACCCGTGCCCTCTTTATCGGCCCGTTCAGCCCTCTCACGTTCCACGTGATCAGCCGGGTTGGGGGGCTTTTTACCCCCCCCCCCTTGTCGATTAGCCATCCCCTTTTTCCAGTTCCTCACCCGGTTCCCACGCAGCTGTATCTCCCCCAGGCGGTGCCCCCCGCCCATCCCACCCCATACCAGCTCCCCCCTCGCCCCAGCAGCAGCAGCCCAATAATTCTCCCCTCCCACCCCCCCCGCTAGATCCCCCACTAGCGTAGTTACACCCCCCATGTTGCTCCCAGAAGTCAGCAAACTCTGGCCGACCTCGGCTTTCCCCCGTGACCTCGGCTCGCACCGTGCGACGCCCCCTCCTTCCTGCTTCCCTAGTCCCGCCATGATTATCATAGCGCGGGAACCGAGCCCGCGCTTCCCCCTTGGCCCCGCCCCCAATGGCCAACGCCCCATCTCTTCCACCTCCTTTCCTCCCCCCACCACCTCCTGTGGAAGAGAGAAAAGTTACCACATCGCAGGGTCAATAACATAAAACTCCTCTTTCCCCCCTTTTTACCCCCCTCTTCGCCCCCCATACTCACCCCACCACTTTGTTTCAAACGTTCTTTTTTAAATACCCGCTCATTCCAATTTTTCTTCCACGATAAAAGTCCACGCCTCATCCGCCGTCTCAAAGTAGTGGTGCCTCCCTTGATATGTGACCCACAGTCTTGCCGGTTGCAGCATTCCGAATTTTATCTTCTTTTTGTGAAGCACCGCCTTGGCCCGATTAAAGCTCGCCCTCCTTCTCGCCACCTCCGCACTCCAGTCTTGATATACCCGGATCACCGCGTTCTCCCACTTACTGCTCCGAGTTTTCTTTGCCCATCTAAGGACCATCTCTCTATCCTTAAAACGGAGGAATCTCACCACTATGACTCTAGGAATTTCTCCTGCTCTCGGTCCTCGCGCCATCACTCGGTATGCTCCCTCCACCTCCAGCGGACCCGCCGGGGCCTCAGCTCCCATTAACGAGTGCAGCATCGTGCTCACATATGCCCCGACGTCCGCTCCGTCCGCACCTTCAGGAAGACCAAGAATCCTTAGGTTGTTCCTCCTCGCGTTGTTCTCCAGCGCCTCCAGCCTTTCCACACATTGTTTATGGTGTGCCTCGTGCATCTCCGTCTTCACTACCAGGCCCTGTATGTCGCCCTCATTCTCGGCAGCCTTTGCCTTCACGACCCGAAGCTCCCGCTCCTGGGTCTTTTGCTCCTCCTTTAGCCCTTCGATCGCCTGTAATATCGGGGCCAACAGCTCCTTCTTCATTTCCTTTTTGAGTTCTTCCACGCAGCGTTTCAAAAACTCGTGTTGTTCAGGGTCCCATATTAAACTGCCACCTTCCGACGCCATCTTGGTTTTTGCTTGCCTTCCTTGCCGCTGCTCTAAAGGATCCACCGCAATCCGGCCACCTTCCTCTCCTTTTTTCATCCGTATCCAGGGGGGATTCCCTTCTGGTTCACCGCACAGTACTTTTAGCCGTTAAAATTGCCGTTGGGGCTCTTATTAAGAGCCCAAAAGTCCGTTCCACCGGGAGCTGCCGAAACGTGCGACTCAGCTGGTCATCGCCGCACCCGGAAGTCCTCAGCGCCCGACTCAAGATGAAAAAGTCAATTCGGGAATAAGCCTTGTGGACATGTGAAAAGAATGAAAATTCCCGAGCCCCCGGCTTTGCAAATCTCCAAGGGTCCACCCCTCCCATCTGGTCCATAAACGCCCTCAGCACTCTAGCCGCCGCCGGCTTCCTACCCGTCCTAGACCTGGAGCGATCCAGTGCCGGATCCAGCACCGTGTTAAAGTCTCCCCCCATTATCAGGCCCCCCACTTCCAAGTCTGGTATCCGACCCAACATACGCCGCATAAAACCCGCATTGCCCCAGTTCGGGGTATACACATTGACCAGTACCACCCTCTCTCCCTGCAACTTACCACTTACCATTATGTACCTACCGCCATTATCTGCCACAATGCTCGATGCCTCAAACGGCACCTTCTTTCCCACCAAGATCGCCACCCCTCGATTTTTGGCATCCAGCCCCGAGAGAAACACCTGACCTACCCACTGTCCTCAATCTTACCTGGTCTGCCACCTTCAGGTGTGTCTCCTGAAGCATAACCACATCCGCCTTGAGCCCCTTCAGGTGCGCGAACACGCGGGCCCGCTTAACCGGCCCATTCAGTCCCCTTACATTCCAGGTTATCAGCCGGATCAGGGGGCTGCCCGCCCTCCCCCGCCGACTAGCCATGACCCCTCCTCGGCCAGCCACGCGCCCGCACCCGGCCCGTTCCCCACAGCGGCATACCCCCGTCTCGACCCTCCCCCACTCGCTCCAGCTCCTCCTTGACCATAGCAGCAGCAACTCGATTCCCCCCCACCCAACTCCCCACCCCCCACCCCACCCCCGGAGTAAATCCTAGCTGATTTACTCCCCCCATTGGACTTCTGCAAGTCAGCTGACTCCTGCTGATCGCGGCGACTCCCGCCTCTCCTTCGACTCCTCCCATTGTGTGGCACACCCTCCTCTCCAGTCCCCATCCATAGGCTCTCCCCCTCCCCCTTCCGTTCTAAGCCCGGGAAACGACCCTCGCTTCCCCGCCCCAGCCCCGCCCCGTCCAGTCTTCAGCGCGGGAAAAAGCCCTCCCCCGCGGGGCCCCATCTCACCGCCAAGAGCCCCCCCGACCAACCCAACCAAAACAGTGCCCAATCCGCCCCAGCCCAAAAGAGAAAAAAACACAAAGAAAAAGAAACCCGGAGCAATACAAAGGCCCCCCCCCCCCCCCTCGAAACAAAAATAAACATAGCATATCAACCGCAGTCCTCAATATCCCATCCCGACCCTCAATCTGTGTCCAACTTCTCGGCCTGAACAAAGGCCCACGCCTCCTCCGGAGACTCACAGTAATGGTGCCGGTCCTTGTAGGTAACCCACAGTTGCGCCGGCTGCAACATGCCAAACTTCACCCCCTTCCTGTGCAGCACCACCTTCGCTCGATTGTACCCGGCCCTCCTCTTCGCCACCTCCGCACTCCAGTCCTGGTCTATTCGAACCATCGCGTTCTCCCACCTGCTACTCCTCTCCTTCTTGGCCCACCTGAGCACACACACCCGATCGACGAACTGATGGAACCTCACCAGCACCGCCCGTGGAGGCTTGTTAGCCTTGGGGGCCTCCTCGCCAACACTCTATGGGCCCCTTCGAGCTCCAGGGGCCCCTGGAAGGACCCTGCTCCCATCAGCGAGTTTAACATGGTGACCACATAGGCCCCCAAGTCCGGCCCCTCCAGCCCCTCCGGGGGGCCCAGAATCCGCAGATTCTTCCGCCTCGCCCGATTCTCCATCTCCTCGAACCGCTCCTGCCATTTCTTGTGGAGCGCCTCGTGCGCCTTCACCTTTACCTCCAGGCCTAAGATCTCGTCCTCATTGTCAGAGATCTTTTGTCGAGCCTCTCGGATCGCCATTCCCTGTGCCATCTGTGTCTCCAGCAGCTTATCAATAGACGCCTTCATCGGCTCTAGCAGGTCTGTTTTAATCTCTCTGAAGCAGCACTGGATACCCTCCTGCTGCTCTTCCGCCCACTGCATCCACGCTGCCTGGTCTCCGCCCGCCGCCATTTTGTCCTTCTTCCCTCGCACCTTCTTCGGGTCCACCACCACCTTTTTTGTCGCCCCGCTCCTAGTTGAAGCCATATACTGATGGGGAGCTGTTGTAGACTCCTTCCCACACCGGGAAACGTCGAAAACGTGCCGTTGGGGGACCTGAAAAGAGCCCAAAAGTCAGTTTTTGTGGGAGCCGCCGAATGTGCGACTTAGCTCCGCATAGCTGCACCTGGAAGTCCGTGGAGGCCTTATACAAAGGTCGCACCCACGAGATAAACTTCTGTCTGAGTCTAAATCCTCCAAGCACTTCAAAAAGGTGTTCCCACTCCACCCTGTCAAGTGCCTTCTCCACAGCTGTAGATTGGGGCAGCACGATGGCACAGTGGTTAGCACTGCTGCCTCACAGCACCATGGACCTGGGTTTAATTCTGGCCCAGAGTGACTCTGTGGAGTTTGCACTTTCACCAGGGATCTGGGTTCGATTCTGACCTCGGCTGACTGTCTTGTGGAGTCTGCACGTTCTCCCCGTGTCTCCGTGGGTTTCCTCCGGGTGCTCAGGTTTCCTCCCACAGTCCAAAGATGTACGGGTTCGGTGGGTTGGCTGTGGGGGGTTACGGGTTTTGCGTCTAGGTAGGGTGCTGTTTCAGAGGGCCAGTGCAGGCCTTATGGGCCGAGTGGCCTCCTTCTGCACTGTAGAGATTCTATGATTCTATGATATAAGCACCTCTGGCTCAGGGGCCGGAAAAGGGGAAAGAACAATGTTCAGAATCTTCCATATATTAGCCGACAGTTGCTGCCCCTTCACAAAGCCTGTCTGACCCTGTGCAACTATGCCCAGGACACATGACTCTAATAGCAGAGCTAGCACTTTAGCCAATAACTTGGCATCCACATTCAGCAGTGAGATGGGCCTGTATGAACCACACTCCTTGGGGTCTTTATCTTTTTTCAAAATGAGGGAGATAGAAGCCTGCAAAAGTGTGTCAGGCAGGGAACCCTGAGCTAAAATGTCATTAAACGTATCTACCACCAATGACACCAGCTGGTCTGCAAACTTCTTATAAAACTCAACGGATACCCATCAGGGCCCAGAGCCTTATGCGTTTGCATCAGCCCATTGCCCTCAATACCTCCTCCAAGCCTAACAGGACCTCCAAGTCCTCCCTACCCTCCACTTCTACCATCCGAAGGGAAACCATCAAAGAACTCCGCCATGTCCGCGCCCTCTCCGGGGGCTCTAACCTATACAGATCCCTATAGGAAGCTTCAAATACGGCATTGACTTCCCTTGGTTCAGTCACCAAGCTGCCACCCGAGGCCCTGATCTATAAAATCTCCCGGGAAGCTGCCTGCCCTCTGTCCATGCTCATGTCCTACACCCCTCGAGCGCCGCGGCTGGCCCACTGCCTTCCTTGTGGGTACCAGGTCAAACTGCATTTGCGGCTGTTTCCTAGTTTATTTTTATTTTTAGAAATTTAGTGTATCCAACTCCTTTCTTTTTCCAATTATGGGGCAATTTTTAGCGTGTTTAATCCACCTACCTTGCACATCTTTGGGTTGTGGGGGCGAAACCCACGCAAACACGGGAAGAATGTGAGCTGTTTCCTAGTTGCCAGCAATTCTGCAGTAGGGTCACCTGAATAGCGACGATCCATTTCCCGGATCGCCCCTAACAACCGCTTTGGCTCTGTCCTCACCGTCCCGTCTAAGTGTGCTTTTTAAGTGATTACCTCTCCTCTTACCACCGGCTTAAGTGCCTCCCATAACAGAGCGGGAGAGACCGATCCATTTCTATTAAACGTGGTGAATTCCTCAATGGCCACAGGCTTGGTTCCTGCTGGATGGGATCCGTTTCCAGCTACAGGTCCACAAAAAATGTGGAGTGTGGTCAGGGTTTACTATTGCTGACTCTTCCACCCTTTGGATTCCTGGAAGCAGGGATTTAGCCAATAAGAAATAGTCTATCCTTGAAAGACATCACGCACATGTGAAGAAACGAACACCCTTTGTCATGCAGGTGAAAAGGTCTCCAGGGGTCCGCTCCCCAATCTGCTACATGAAGACCCGAAGAATCTTCACCACCCCGAGACAGCCAGAGACTTAGGCCAATCCATTTTAGGTTCCAGAACACAACTGAAGTCCCCTCCCAATACTAACTGGTGTGCATCCATATCAGGGATATCAGACTCCTAATAAATGCCGCATCATCCCAGTTGGGGGCATATACATTTACTATGGCTACCAAAGTGCCGGCCAGAGACCCACTAACAACCACATACCTACCATTAGGATCTGCTACAAATCCTGGTGGTCCAAAATTGCTGCACCTTGGGCTCTTCATCGAAGCCGGAGTGAAACACATGCCCCACCTACCCCCTCCAGATTCTGATCTGATCCCTCATCCGCAAATGGGTCTCCTGTAAAAACACCATGTTTAAGTTCTGTAGATAAGAAAAAATTAGGAGCGGCACACTGGAGCAGTGGTTAGCACTGCTGCCTCACGGTGCTGAGGACTCAGGTTCGATCCCGGCTCTGGGTCACTGTCCGTGTGGAGTTTGCATATTCTCCCCGTGTCGGCGTGGGTTTCGCCCCCACAACCCAAAGATGTGCAGGGTAGGTGGATTGGCCACAATAAATTGCCCCTTAATTGGAAAAAATAATTTGTGACTCTAAATTAAAAAAAAGAGAGAAAAAACTCTTGACCGTTCCACTGGCCACCCAATCCCCTTACGATCCAGGTGATCAACTAAACTGGGGGTCTCCCACCCCATCCTCCTTCCGGAATCATCCATTTCCACCGTCAGGGACAACTAAATATATCTTCAAGAAAGGTACAAGTCAAAGGCCCGCCCAAGATGGCCGCCTACCCTACCTACAGAAAGATACAAAGAAAATCCTACATCACCCATCAGCCAACTAATCCTTCCCCGCCCCTTACTTCCACCCAAATCCACACACTGGAACCAAAGGCATGGCGCCAGACTCCCTCTCCCCCGACCAACCCCATCCCCAACCCAGACACTAAGCACACCAAACCTGGCCAAACGCAGTCCTTTTCAAAGTCAGGGTCGCGATCTACGAGTGGCTCACGGGCGGGTGTCGGGAGGGTCGCAGGGGCCTTCCCAGGAAGAAGTAACTAACGGTCGCGACCAGCTTTTAAGAATTCTGTCCGCGAACGGCTTTCAGAATGCCGGCCGTCCCGCGCGCTGACCTAGGAGCAGACTCTTTAAAAAAATCGATGGAGTCTTCCTACCTTGAGGGGCGGCAGAGAGCAAGTCACGCATCTCGCACACTGATGTCACGTGCTCTGTGCTGGTGTGAGCTCCAGGGGCCGGCCGGAGAATTGGCGCAACCGCGCCACGTCGCCCCGACGTCGAGCACGATTCTCCGAGGTGCTTTTGGCGTGGCGCTGGTCGCGGGCTGCTGTCCGCGGCTGGGCTGCCGATTCTCCGGCCCGGATGGGCCAAGCGGCCGCGTGGAGACGGCCGAGTCCCGCTGGCGCCGTCCACACCTGGTCGCTGCCGGCGGGAACTCTGCGCGAAGGGTTAGGGGGCGGCCTACGGGGCGGGGAGAAGCGCTCCTTCACCGGGGGGGGGTCGATCGGGGCTCACTAATCGGCGGACCAGCCTCACCCACCCCCCCCCCCCCGCCCCCCGCTGGGCCTACATTGTTCTGCTTCCGGCCCCCAGAACCCCGGGCCATGTTGCGCCGGGGGCCGGAGCGTTGAAGAAGTCCCCCGCACATGCGCGGGTTGGCGCAGCGCCCATTTGGTGGCGGGAAGAGAGGCTGGAGCGGCGTGAACCGCTCCAGCGCCGTGCTGGCCCTCTGTGGGGGCCAGAATCGGTTGTCCCCGCGCCCGTTTCACACCATCGTGAAACGCGACGGCATTCACGATGGCGCAAACACTTAGTCTCCATTTTGGAGAATCCGCCCAGGGCCTCTAGTGAACAACCCATGAAGAAGAAGCTGAAAACAGAAACAAAACAGTACAAAGATGATTTCTTGAGATATTTCAAAGAATTCATAGAATCCCCACACAGCAGATGGAGGCCATTCGGCCTATCGAGTCTGCACTGACCCTCGGAAAGAACACTCCACCCATGTCCACTCTCCCGCCCTATCCCCGTAACCCCACTGTAACCTGCACATCCCTGCAAACTCTACACAGTCACCCAAGGCTGGAATTGAACCCGGGTCCGTGATGCTGTGAGGCAGCAGTGCTGACCACTGTGCCACCGTGCTGCCCCCATGGGTTTATTAATTGTGCCGCTGCAAATCAAGAAGCAAAGTTTGTGTGTGTTATATGCAGGGAAGTTTTGGCAAATGAAAGATTAAAACCCTCAAAACTTCAAAAGCATTTCAAGACGAAGCTTGGCGAGTTCGAGGACAAAAGTCTCGATTTTCTTTCAACAGATGCAGTGAGATCTTAAATCATCAGCTGAAGTCCTTAGCAGGAATGTAACATTGAATAACAAAGCAAGGACAAAGCAGGCTCCCCTGTCACTGTAAAGGTAAACAAAAATGGTGGGTCAAGAAGATCGGCCGGCCTTGGTGGCAAAAGATGGTCAGCGTGGGTCCTGAAGGATGGGCTTCCATTCTCTAATTATTTCTACAACTTGGGAAATGAAAGCTGTGGATCGGATTTTGTGAAATATAGTGGAGCTATCCTCAGTTATTTTCAAAAGACTATTGGACTGTGTAAGTAGCCTAATTTCCCCTTGATTTGACTGGAAAAGCTTCAGTTGAGTATCTGAAGTGATAATGAGTGAATTTCCTTTGTACTTAATCAGAGTCACAAAGAATTATTAATGCCCCTTGGGTGTTCATCTGTCCTTGTGTGTTCATCAGTGGAATTGGCTTGATCAGGGTCAGTGGGCTTGAAACCCCAAAGGAGCTGACTTAACGTTGGTTGACATTTTTAACACACATGCAATCCTCCTGAGTTAATCAAGCAAAATCTCTGGTGAGAAAGGTTTCTCTTGAATTCCTTATTACGTTTATTAGTGAAGATCTAACCTTACTAGGCCTGAGTTTTGGATTCCTCCACGAGTGAAAATATTTCCGCTACCTCTACCCAATGAAACTTCTTCTTAATCATAATCTCTATTAGGTCACTCGTTAGACTTCTGGGCCAGGGCCTGGATTCTCCGACCCGGCGCTGGCGTTGACAGGGGACACCCCCACCCCCCCGGTGATTCTCTCAGCCCCAATGGGCCAAGTGGCCGACGAGCTTGGTCGAATCCCGCCGGTGTGGGTTACTCAGGTTCCACACGGCGGGCCCTGGATGTTGAGTCTGCGGGGGCCGTCCTGGAGGGGGTGGCGGGGGGGATCCGACCCCGGGGTGGTGCCCCCACGGTGGCCTGGCCCACGATCAGCGCCTACCGATCCGCCGGGCTGTTTCCGTGGGGGCCTATTTTACTCCGTGCCAGGCCCCTATAGGGCTCCGCCATATTGCCCAGGGGCCGGCGCGGAGAAGGGGACCCCCGCGCATGCGCGGAAATACGCCGGCCGTTTTGCACATGCGCAGAATCACGCGGGCCGTTCCGCGCATGCACGAACACACGCAGGCCATTCCGCGCCGGCTGGAGCTGTGGGGACCACTCTGGTGCCAACCTAGCCCCCTAGAAGGGGGAGCATTCCCCATTATCGGGGACCGTTGATGCCGGAGTGGTTGGCGCCGCTTTTCACGTCGGCATGGGGACAAAGCCCCATTATTGGAGAGTCCCGTCCCTGATTTCTTGAGAAAAGAACTCCAGCCAGTGCAGTCTTTCTGGATGGTTATAACCTCTCAGTTCTGATATCGTTCATGTCAACACATGAGGGTTTGGAATTAGCTGGAAGCCACATTTCTGAAATAAGCAAAATACTGCGGATGCTGGACTCTGAAACAAGAACAGAAAACGGTAGAAAGGTCTGGCAGCACCTATCTGGAGATACAGTGTCCTCTGTTCTTGTGCCACGTTTCTGAAGGTGGTTGCCCAGAGGTTAAAGAACGTGCGGGCGGTGAAGGAATGAAAGGCTGCCACATACCCAAGACAAACCGGGCGGATAGTGCGGGTGTTTCCTGAGCGCACCTTACTTTCTAACTAGTATTCAATTTTGAATACTAGTGACGGCAATTGTTCCAGTGGGGAATACTGCCAGAGTCAATTTCACTGCACCGTCGGAGGCTCAGCTGTGCGGATGGGTTAATTCACAAATACTTTGAAACACACCATCTAAAATGCCTTAAGCTTGGGTTGCCAACCCTCCAGGTTTGACCTGGATTCTCTAGGAGTTGAAGATCAATCTCCAGGACACCGCTGTGTGCGACCCTGGAGAAAAATCACCGGGATAGTCATAAAAGATTTTTAAAAACACTTTCTATGGGGACAGCACGGCGGTACAGAGGTTAGCGCTGCTGCCTCACGGCGCTGAGGTCCCAGGTTCGATCCCGATGGAGTTTGCACATTCTCCCCGTGTTTGCGTGGGTTTCGCCCCCACAACCCAAAGATGTGCAGGGTAGGTGGATTGGCCACGCTAAAATTGCCCCTTAATTGGAAAAAATTAATTGGGTACTCGAAATTTATTTTTTTTAAAACATTTTCTATGAACATTTCTCCTTACCAGATATAAAAATATTGAAAATGTGTTCAGCTTTCAGCCAAGCATCATCCAGTTGGGTAATGAGTCTTTTTGCTTTCCAATTGCCGTAGGAAGGCCGTGAGTCACAAGGATGGATTTGTCAGCTGCAGCATGAGGGACAAGTTTTGTGATGCAACCTCCAGGTATATGTTTGATCAGAGTTGGCAACCCTACAACCTACAGGGCTCTGGATTAAGAACTGGAAAGTGGGGTTTGGCTGGATAACTTTTTGGCTTTTCTCCCGTAGTTCTTTCTCAACCATAGAGGCGGGGATAAGATCCTGATTAGTGTGACACAGGGTGCAGGAGAAGGGGAAAAAAACAAGTATAGTATTCGCCCTCTTCCTCTTCAAAAACCCTGGCTGAACCTAACCATTGACTTCTGCCCTCACAAACTCAATAATCTGTCCAAAGGGGAAACCATTCGCCGAGAGGGTTACTTCCTGAAATTTTGGATTCAAAGCAAATGGTTTATCAGAATCCACGGGAAAAACAAATAAGTGCCTTGAAATGTTTCTCAAGAGGTTTGCATAGATTCTTGTTGTCATGGCAGCCGCTTGCCCGCTCCACGTCTGCCCTGTTCAATGACGTGGTACTATGGATTTCATGGAGCAACTTATGCTAGTTACAAAATTGGCATTCAAGGAAGTGTCTTGGAGTGAGTCAAGCAATTTAAAGGAATTGCAGCCAGCAAGGGGAAAGCCTCAGAGGAGCAACAGAAATTGCAAAGTGGGACAACGTGTGCAAGAGAACTAATAATACTGTTGCTCTATTGAAGGAGAAGATAATTGCGCCAGGAGAAGGTAATTGCAAGACCCAGGTTCAATCCACCTCTGCCCTAAACCAGTTAAACCAGGAACATTCCTCGTCACAATGGACGTCTCGGCACTCTACACCAGCATCCCCCATGATGACAGCATTGCTGCAACAGCCTCAGTACTCAACACCGACAAGTGCCGATCTCCAGACACAATTCTGCAACTCATCCGCTTCATTCTCGATCACAACGTCTTCATCTTCGACAACAAGTACTTCATTCAGGCATGGAACAGCCAAAGGGACCAAATTTGCACCTCAATATGCCAACATCTCCATGCACAAATTTGAACAAGACCTCCTCACCGCACAGGACCTTCAACCGACGTTATACACCAGATACATTGATGACATTTTTTTCCTTTGGACCCACGGCAAAGAATCACTGAAACGACTACACAATGACATCAATAAGTTCCATCCCACCATCAGACTCACCATGGACTACTCTCCAAAATCAGTTGCATTCTTGGACACACTCATCTCCATCAAGGACGGTCACTTCAGCACTTCGCTTTACTGCAAGCCTACGGATAACCTCACGATGCTCCACTTCTCCAGCTTCCACCCTAAACACATTAAAGAAGCCATCCCCTATGGACAAGCCCTCCGTATACACAGGATCTGCTCAGTCGAGGAGGAGCATAACAGACATCTACAGATGCTGAAAGATGCCCTCGTACTCTTCGTTCGACAGTTCCAACGCGCCAGGTCCCTTAGGGAGACAATTAGCACCTTGTTGGCTGTCAGGGAACGCCACGTAGGCGTATTGGGGGTTAGCGTGTAGCAGATGGACTCTCTCTGCCAACGGGTCCGACATGTGCGCCCGCACGTGTTTTCGGAGCAGGATGGGTCCGGGTGTTGCCAGCCAAGTCGGGAGCGAGGTCCCGGAGGAAGACTTCCTGGGAAAGACAAGGAGACGTTCGTGAGGTGTCTGATTAGTGGTCGTACAAAGCAGTGACCGGATGGAGGGCCTCCTGGAGGACTTCTTGCCAGCGGGAGACTGAGAGGTTCCTGGACCGTAGGGCCAGTAGAAAGGTCTTCCAGACCGTTCCGTTCTCCCTCTCTACCTGTCCGTTTCCCCGGGGGTTGTAACTGGTCGTCCTGCTCGAGGCGATGCCCTTGTTGAGCAGGAATTGACGCAGTTCGTCGCTCATAAAGGAGGACCCCCTATCACTGTGTATGTAAGCGGGGAACCCAAACAGTGCAAAGGTACTATGGAGGGCCTTGATGATGGTGGTTGCGGTCATGTCGGGGCAGGGGATGGCGAATGGAAACCAGGAGTACTCGTCAATCACATTCAGGAAATACGTGTTGCAGTCGGTGGAGGGGAGGGGGCCTTTGAAGTCCATGCTGAGGCGTTCAAAGGGATGGGAAGCCTTAATCAGGTGCTCTCTCTCTGGCCGGTAGAAGTGCGGTTTGCATTCTGTGCAGATTTGGCAGTCCCTGGTGGCTGTCCTGACCTCCTCGAAGGAGTAGGGCAGGTTGCGGGTCTTAACGTAATGGAAAAAGCGAGTGACCCCCCGGGTGGCAGAGGTCCTCGTGGAGGGCTCGGAGGCGATCCACTTGTGTGGTGGCTCATGTGCCGCGGGACAGGGCATCAGGAGGCTCATTTAGCTTCCCGGGACGGTACAAGATCTCGTAGTTGTAAGTGGAGAGTTCGATCCTCCACCTCAAGATCTTGTCGTTTTGTATCTTGCCCCGCTGTGCATTATCGAACATGAATGCCACCAACCATTGGTCAGTGAGGAGGGTGAATCTCCTGCCGGCCAGGTAATGCCTCCAATGTCGCACAGCTTCTACTATGGCCTGGGCCTCCTTCACGACTGAGGAGTGGCGAATTTCGGAAGCATGGAGGGTACGGGAGAAGAAGGCCACGGGTCTGCCCGCTTGGTTGAGGGTGGCCGCCAGAGCTACGTAGGAAGCATCGCTCTCGACCTGGAAGGGGAGGGACTCGTCGATGGCATGCATCGTGGCCTTTGCAATGTCTGCTTTGACGCGGCTGAAGGCCTGGCGGGCCTGTATCGACAGGGGGAAAGTTGTGGATTGGATCAGGGGACGGGCTTTGTCTGCGTAGTTGGCGACCCACTGGGCGTAGTAACTGAAAAACCCTAGGCAGCGCTTCAGGGCCTTCGGGCAGTGAGGGAGGGGGAACTCCATAAGGGGGCGCATGCGTTCAGGGTCGGGGCCTATAACTCCATTTCGCACTACGTAGCCAAGGATGGCTGGGCGGTCGGTGCTAAACACGCATTTATCCTTATTGTACGTTAGGTTAAGGATTTTAGCGGTCTGAAGAAATTTTCGGAGGTTGGTGTCGTGGTCCTGCTGGTCGTGACCGCAGATGGTGACATTATTGAGATACGGGAACATTGCCCGTAGACCGTACTGGTCAACCATCGGTCCATCTCGCGCTGGAAGACCGAGACCCCGTTAGTGACACCGAAGGGAACCTTTAAGAAGTGACAGAGCTGCCCGTCTGCCTCGAAAGCAGTGTATTTGCGGTCACTAGTACGGAAGGGTAGCTGGTGGTAGGCGGACTTGAGGTCCACCGTGGAGAAGACCTTATAATACGCGATCCTGTTTACGAGGTTGGATATGCGGGGGAGAGGGTACGCGTCCAGCTGCGTAAACCTGCTGATGGTCTGACTGTAGTCGATGACCATCCTATGCTTCTCCCCGGTCTTTACCACCACTACTTGAGCTCTCCAGGGACAGTTGCTGGCTTCAATGACCCCTTCCCTCAGTAACCTTTGGACCTCTGACCTAATAAAGATCCGATCCTGGGCACTGTACCATCTGCTCCTGGTGGCGACAGGTTTGCAATCCGGTGTGAGGTTCGCAAACAGGGAAGGCGGGTCGACCTTAAGGGTCGCGAGGCCGCAGACAGTAAGGGGGGGTATAGGGCCGCCGAATTGGAAGGTCAGACTTTGCAGGTTACACTGGAAGTCTAAACCCAGGAGTGTAGCCGCGCAGAGGTGGGGAAGAATATAAAGGCGGAAATTTTTGAATTCCCTTCCCTGGACTGTGAGGTTTTCTAAACAGAACCACTTTATCTCTACAGAGTGAAAACCGGGGGCTAGGGAAATTCTTTGATTAACAGGGTGGATAAAGAGGGAACAACGCCTTACCGTATCAGGGTGTATAAAGCTCTCCATGCTCCCAGAGTCGATCAGGCAGGACGTCTCATGGCCGTTGATGAAGACGGTCGTCGTTGCTGTTGAGAGTGTTCGAGGTCGTGTTTGGTCCAGGGTCACCGAGGCCAGACACAGCAGTTATGGATTTCGTTCAGGCAGTGTGTGGTTGGCCGAGCTGGGGTCCTGGGGCATCCAAGATGGCGTCTCCCACTGGTCGCACATGTTGGTCGGGGTGGACAAAATGGCGGCACCCATCCGTCCAGCGTGGTGTCCGAGGGACAGGATGGTGGCGCCCGGGGTCCGCACGTGGGCCTGGGATACGGGGATGGCGGCGACCGCTGGCTGCCCGGGGCCCCTGGAGACGTTCGCTGTGGCAGTCCGGAGTCGCCGCTGGAGACCGCGGCCACCACTCGTGCCTGGCAGACCCCCACGAAATGGCCCCTTTTGCCGCACCCCCTGCAGATGGATGTGCGGGCCAGGCAGCGCTGGCGGGGGTGTTTTTCCTGCCCGCAAAAGAAGCAGCGGGGTCCATCAGGGTTGGCGGGCTGCCTTACAGTGCAGGCCTGCGGGGAAGGTCTCTGGGGCGGCCGCTGCGGGATTCCACGCTGCCCAGGGGGCCGCTGCACGGTTGGGCACGTAGGATCGGGCGTTCTTGGAGGCAACGTCCATGGACCCTGCAAGGGCCCGTGCCTCCCTAGGTCCCAGGGTGTCTTTCTCTAACAGACGTTGGGGGATTTCTGAAGAGCTCATACCTGCTACAAGGGCGTCCTGGACTAGGAGTTCCGTGTGCTCGCTCGCCGAAACTTGCGGGCAGCTACAGCTTCTGCCCAGCACCAATAGCGCGCGGTAGAATTCCTCCAACGATTCCCCGGGGTTTTATCGTCTTGTTGCAAGCAGGTGACGAGCGTAGACCTGATTTACTGGGCGAATATAGTGTCCTTTTATAAGTTCGATTGCTGCATCAAAATCTTCTGCCCTCTCGATGAGGGTGTAGATCTCTGGGCTTACCCTTGAGTGCAGGACGTGCAGTTTCTGCTCCCCCAAGGGTGTGCCTTCAGCCGTCTCCAGGTAGCCTTTAAAACACGCCAGCCAGTGCTTAAAGATCGCCGCTGAGTTCGTCGCGTGGGGACTGATCTGATATGATAATCCTCAACTCCATTTTTCCACCTTATCCACATAACCCTGGATTCCCTTAATGATTAAAAATCTATCTCAACCTTGAACATAGTTACCAACCTAGCATCTCCACCCCTCTGTGGTAAAGAATTCCACAGATTCACTACCCTATGAGAGAAGAAATTCCTCCTCATCTCGGTGACCCCCTTACTCTGAGCTTATGCCATCTTGTCCGAGACTCTCCCACAAGGGGAAGCAAGCTCTCAGCATCTCCCTGTGAAGCCCCCTGAAATTCCTATGTGTCTCAATAATGTAGTTTCTCATTCTTCTCAACTCCAACAAGTACAGGCCCAACCTATTCAGCCTCTCCTCATCAGAAACTCAGAAGTGTAGGCAGCTTGCTGTTTGTCCCTGTGATGCCCTTGTGGGTGTCCTCTGGAGGTACTGGGCCTGGATGGGCGTGCCAACTTTCAGGTGCCACAGGTAACGACATGTCAGCCCATTCAGTCCGCTGCCAGCAGATATACTAATTCCAAGTGACGGGGAGTTGGGGGGGGGGGGGGGGGGGGATTTTGGAAACGCTGAGGTGTTTCAGCACTGGCGTCAAGTTGGCCCCCATCAATTCTTCCTCCCTCGGGATGCTCGCTGGGCAGAGGTGCCACCGTCACCTGGCGCTCCCAGTCTGGAGGCCTGCCCTCGTCTTCACCATTGTCTCGATGCCCTCAGCCAAGGCGCACTGAGACTTAGCTATGTCCTTCAGTGCCTTGGCCATGACATGGACCCCCATGCATCCGGCCAATGCTCTCGATGCCCTAAGCCATGACCCTTTGTGATTGGGCCAAGTCTGGAGTGCTGCATCAATATCCATGTCCGCCTGTGGCTGGGCCTACCTGGGCCATCCTGTTCTGCGCCTCAGCTATAGACAGCACAGTGTGCCCCAAACCTTGGACACCCTGACACATAGCTCTAATGTCTTGTCCTAGGTCTTCAATCGCGGTCACCAGTGTTGGCCTGGGTGCCACGCATCGTCGGCAACATCTTCTGTGCCTGAAGATGAGTGGACTCCTCCAGTTGACCTTGCAGATACTGGAAGACACCCCCTCCTGTAGATTCTGAATCTGCATCTGCATGCCGGGAACATCTTTTTCAGAAGCCGAACATCTGTCTGGGCGACATCTGTTCCCTGGACTCAGCCAGCCCCCCTACGGTCTGCTCCTTGGGACTCCCTGCCTCCACCTGATATGCTGAAGCCCGTGTGTGGTGTTCACCAGAGGGTGGCCCAGGGGCCTGATCACTAACATTACCCACTGACATGACAGTCTCTGTGATGGTAGATGGTGCATGTGACAGCAGGAAAAAGATGTTGGCCTTCCCCGGAGTCATGCTCTGGGGTGTCTTAAGGGTCTCGGTGGAGGGCACATCTGATGGTATCCCTGCAAGACAAAAGGTAAGGGTTGAGATCTTGGGAAGGACAGGTCTAAGGGAGATGATAAGACTCACATGCTATAAAGACATCTGCGTTGTATTGGCGTCTCACTTGTTTGCCTCAGGCCGGACTCGATTTCAGAATTTCCCTCTCGTCGATTTCCCCGGTGATTTGGAATGCCTTTTGTTCAAACAGGTTGCGGACCCATTGGTCCGGGATGCCCCCTCTGGTCTTCTCCTGCTCCCGGCAGTTATGGCCATTTTATCCTTGGGGAAACAAAGGACAGATTGAGACGCTGGGATGCAAGTTTGATGGGGGGTTTGTACCTGTTGGCATGTGTGTGCAAGGCTGCTGGCCAAGGATGACAATACATGTGGTGCGGGTTCGTGGAGGGTGGGCTGTAAGGGAAATACAGGTAGGTGGGTGTTGTTGGTCTCTAGGGGATTGGGGGTAGGTGTGAGGGGAGGGGGATGGAAGTGATGCCAGGGGCACAGAGTTGGTGACTCACCCGAGCTGCTCAAAGGAGGTTGTTCACCTTTTTATGGCACTGAATGCAGTAGTCTATCAATGTCGGCATCCAGAAAGTGAGGTGCTGCTCTTCTAGTCGCCACCTTCTTGCTGGAATGAGAGAGTGGTGTGAGTGCTGCTACAGCTTGTTGTCAGTCTAAGGGCTCATCCCGACCCCAGTGAATCAGATGCCAGCGATGCCGGGAATCACACGGGCTGCATGTTGCCCGCATGCTGGCCCGTTTATGCATTTACAGCAATCCTCCACCGGTGGGAGAACTTAGTCTACCGAATGGTGAGCCTGCCCAAAGTGCTGTGAGATCTCTAAAGCTTGCATAAGGTTTGCATAAATGCAGGTTATTTATTTCTTGTCAACTGTTCTCAGCTGAGGTGTTGGTAGAGGCACCACAATTGCTCGCAGCTTATCTGGGATACAAAATACCTGCTGGCTTGCTCATCACTATCCATTCAGCTCAGACAAAAGCAACCCCGAACACCATGGTGTGAACCATATGGATGTTGGTTGGGAATAAAGTCGGGCTTTGCTGGGACCCGAGTCCCAGGAAGTTTTGCACAGGTGAAGGAGACACAACCGGAGTGAGACACATCCAGAGGGGGAATTGGAACTTGGTAATTTGGTGCAGTGAGGTAATTCGGTGCAGAGTGGGAGAAGGCGCTTTTCCCCTACTGTTTTGTTATCTCTCCTTCTTCTGGCCTGAAACTGTTAATCTGCAGGGAGAGAACCAGAGAGCATCTGGGAACCGGGGCAGGTAAGTGATTTTTATTTATTTTAATTTTTATTCCCTTTTCAAATTGTGTGTGTGTGGGGTGGGGGGGCTGAAGTGACATCACAGTAAAGCTGTGACCTGATTCGCTGGTTTGGAATCTACACTAAATTTAAAAATTAAGCATTGTTAAACTAATTAAACATAATTACTTAATTATAATTTAGAGGGGTATCTAAGCCAGAGATTGGAGAGTACTGTATTTAGCTTTCACATTTATAGTAGAAATCTAGTGCTAGGAAACATATAGGTAACAGTAACTTAACATTTTAAAAAAAAAATTAAATTTACTAATTAATTGAAGCAATGTCATTAAGAGGGGTGCAGTGCTCTGACTGTGAGACGTGGCAGGTCCGGGAGGCTTCCAGCGTCCCAGATGGCTTCATCTGCAGAAAGTGCACCCAACTGGGGCTCCTCACAGACCACATGGTTCGGTTGGAGCAGCAGTTGGATGCACTTAGGAGCATGCAGGTGGCGGAAAGCGTCATAGATAGCAGTTATATAAATATGGTCACACCCAAGGTGCAGGCAGAGAAATGGGTGACCACCAGAAGGGGCAGGCAGTCAGTGCAGGAATCCCCTGTGGTTGTCCCCCTCTCGAACAGGTATACCCCTTTGGATACTGTCGGGGGGATAGCCTATCAGGTGAAAACAGAGGCAGCCAGAGCAGTGGCACCACGGCTGGCTCTGATGTTCAGCAGGGAGGGTCAAAGCGCAGAAGAGCAATAGTCATAGGGGACTCTATAGTCATAGGCGCTTCTGTGGACGTGAAAGAGACTCCAGGATGGTATGTTGCCTCCCTGTTGCCAGGGTCCAGGATGTCTCCGAACAGGTAGTGGGCATCCTGAAGGGGGAAGACAAACAGGCAGATGTCGTTGTACATATTGGTACTAACGATATAGGCAGGAATGGGCATGAGGTCCTGCAGCAGGAGTTCAGGGAGCTAGGCAGAAAGTTAAAAGACAGGACCTCTAGGGTTGTAATCTCGGGATTACTTCCTGTGCCACGTGCCAGTGAGGCTAGAAATAGGAAGATGGAGCAGCTAAACACGTGGCTAAACAGCTGGTATGGGAGGGAGGGTTTCCGTTATCTGGACCACTGGGAGCTCTTTCGGGGCAGGTGTGACCTGTATAAGAAGGACGGGTTGCATCTAAACTGGAGAGGCATAAATATCCTGGCTGCGAGGTTTGCTAATGTCACACAGGAGGGTTTAAACTAGTATGACAGGGGGTTGGCTACCGGAGCAATAGGTCAGAAGGTGAAATCATTGAGGGAGAACTAGGGAATAGGGCCAGTATGGCTCTGAGGAAGAGCAGACAGGGAGATGTTGCTGAAAACAGCGGGTCTGGTGGCCTGAAGTGCATATGTTTTAATGCAAGAAGTATTACAGGTAAGGCAGATGAACCTAGAGCTTGGATTAGTACTTGGAACTATGATGTTGTTGCCATTACAGAGACCTGGTTCAGGGAAGGACAGGAGTGGCAGCAAAACGTTCCAGGATTTAGATGTTTCAGACGGGATAGAGGGGGTGGCGGAGTTGCTCTACTGGTTAGGGAGAATATCACAGCTGTACTGCGGGAGGACACCTCAGAGGCTAGATGGGTAGAGATCAGGAATAAGAAGGGTGCAGTCACAATGTTAGGGGTTTACTACAGGCCTCCCAACAGCCAGCGGGAGATGGAGGAGCAGATAGGTAGACAGATTTTAGAAAAGAGTAAAAACAACAGGGTTGTGGTAATGGGAGACTTCAACTTCCCCAATATTGACTGGGACTCAGTTAGTGCCAGGGGCTTAGACAGGGCAGAGTTTGTAAGGAGCATCCAGGAGTGCTTCTTAAAACAATATGTAGACAGTCCAACTATGGAAGGGATTGTACTGGACCTGGTATTCGGGAATGAGCCCGGCCAGGTGGTAGAAGTTTCAGTAGGGGAGCATTTCAGGAACAGTGACACAATTCAGTAAGTTTTAAAGTGCTGGTGGACAAGGATAAGAGTGGTCCTAGGGTGAATGTGCTAAATTGGGGGAAGGCTAATTACAACACTATTAGACGGGAACTGAAGAATCTAGATTGGGCGCGGATGTTTGAGGGTAAATCAACATCTGACATGTGGGTGGCTTTCAAATGTCAGTTGAAAGGAATTCAGGACCGGCATGTTCCTGTGCGGAAGAAGGAAAAATACGGCAAATTTTGGGAACCTTGGATAACGAGAGATATTGTAGGCCTAGTCAAAAAGAAAAGGAAGGCATTTGTCAGGGCGGGAAGGCTGGGAACAGACGAAGCCTGTGTGGAATATAAGGAAGGTAGGAAGGAACTTAAGCAAGGAGTCAGGAGGGCTAGAAGGGGTCACGAAAAGTCATTGGCAAATAGGGTTAAGGAAAATCCCAAGGCTTTTTACACGTACATAAAAAGCAAGAGGGTAGACAGGGAAAGGGTTGGCCCATTGAAGGACAGGAAAGGGAATCTATGTGTGGAGCCAGAGGAAATGGGTGAGGTACTAAATGAATACTTTTCCTCAGTATTCACCAAAGAGAAAGAATTGGTGGATGTTGAGTCTGGAGAAGGGTGTGTAGATAGCCTGGGCCACATTGAGATCCAAAAAGATGAGGTGTTGGGCCTCTTGAAAAATATTAAGGTAGATAAGTCCTCAGGGCCTGATGGGATCTACCCCAGAATACTGAAGGAGGCTAGAGAGGAAATTGCTGAGGCCTTGACAGAAATCTTTGGATCCTCAGTCTTCAAGTGATGTCCCGGAGGACTGGAGAACAGCCAATATTGTTCCTTTGTTTAAGAAGGGTAGCAAGGATAATCCAGGAAACTATAGGCCGGTGAGCCTTATGTCAGTGGTAGGGAAATTGCTGGAGAGAATTCTTCGAGACAGGATCTACTCCCATTTGGAAGCAAATGGACATATTTGTGAGGGGCAGCATGGTTTTGTGAATGGGAGGTCGTGTCTCACTAACTTGATAGAGTTTTTCGAAGAGGTCACCAAGATGATTGATGCAGGTAGGGCAGTGGATGTTGTCTATATGGACTTCAGTAAGGCCTTTGACAAGGTCCCTCCTGGTAGACTGGTACAAAAGGTGAAGTCACACGGGATCAGGGGTGAGTTGGCAAGGCGGATGCAGAACTGGCTAGGTCATAGAAGGCAGAGAGTAGCAATGGAAGGGTGCTTTTCTAATTGGAGGGCTGTGACTAGTGGTGTTCCGCAGGGATCAGTGCTGGGATCTTTGTTGTTCGTAGTATATATAAATGATTTGGAGGAAAATGTAACTGGTCTGATTAGTAAGTTTGCAGATGACACAAAGGGTGGTGGAATTGCGGATAGCGACGAGTACTGTCAGAGGATACAGCAGGATTTAGATTGTTTGGAGACTTGGGCGGAGAGATGGCAGATGGAGTTTAATCCGGACAAATGTGAGGTAATGCATTTTGGAAGGTCTAATGCAGGTAGGGAATATACAGTAAATGGTAGAACCCCCAAGAGCATTGAAAGTCAGAGAGATCTAGGTGTACAGGTCCACAGGTCACTGAAAGGGGCAACACAAGTGGAGAAGGTAGTCAACAAGGCATACAGCATGCTTGCCTTCATTGGCCAGGGCATTGAGTATAAGAATTGGCAAATCATGTTGCAGCTGTATAGAACCTTAGTTAGGCCACACTTGGAGTTGTAGCCATCTGGGATGGCCACGTCCCGATTACAAAATGGACACTTGCAAAGAATGCAGGGAAAATTGGACAATGCTAAGAAACAAGCAGGTGCAAGCTCTGTCTGTTGATTAGAACCTTAAACGCTCAGACAGGACAGAAACTACCAAACGATCTACATACTAATGAGCCATCTCCGGGGACAAAAGGGAAACATTTAGAGACACAATGTTAAGGCAGACTCCCCGGCGCCAGAAGAAGCTAAGACAAAGCAGATTGACAGTCACCAGGACACGCCCAGCGATCAGGGAACCACCCCTCTATTGGAGAAAAATCAATACAGATGATTGGGAAAGACCCAATTCGTTGAGGCCAATTCAAGGTCCGCCCAAAAGAGCGCGAAGCCCTTTTGGGTATAAAAGGTATCCCCCAAGGGAGAATCTCCCTCCTTTGGCTTTGGCTCTCACCGAAGAGAGAGACCAGCCTAGCAGCTGCACCAGACCAAGTAAGTCCCAAGACAACGCACGCTACGAGATAGACGCTCCTAGTTGCTACTCTGTAAACAGCTCAACACAGCAGCCTCAGAATTGAGCAACGGCCATTGTTCCTCTGACTGAGTGGGTGCCCGAAGCTAAGTATAGGCTTTAGTAATAGTGGTAGTTTAGTTTGCAGAGTTTATGCATGAGTAGATTTGACTGTGTCTAAATAAATGAGCATTGCTTTTGAACTTACTATCGAGTCATTGATCAGTATTCGGTTCTGAACCTTGTGGCGGTGTCGAAAGATACCTGGCGACTCTTGAGCAAACGTGATTAAACAGAACCAAATTAAGAGCCAACCAAAAGTTAGCAACAGAGTATAGTGTTCAATTCTGGTCGCCACACTACCACAAGGAAGTGGAGGCTTTGGAGAGGGTGCAGAAGAGATTTACCAGATGTTGCCTGGTATGGAGGGCATTAGCTATGAGGAGAGGTTGAAAAAACTCAGTTTGTTCTCACTGGAATTGAAGGAGGCTGAGGGGCGACCTGATAGAGGTCTACAAAATTATGAGGGGCATAGACAGAGTGGATAGTCAAAGGCTTTTCCCCAGGGTAGAGGGGTCAATTACTAGGCGGCATAGGTTTAAGGTACGAGGGGCAAGGTTTAGAGTAGATGTATGAGGCAAGTTTTTACACAGAGGGTAGTGGGTACCTGGAACTCGCTGCCGGAGGAGGTGGTGGAAGCAGGGACGATAATGACATTTAAGGGGCATCTTGACAAGTACATGAATAGGATGGGAATAGAGGGATACGGACCCAGGAAGTGTAGAATATTTTAGTTTAGACGGGCAGCATGGTCGGCACGGGCTTGGAGGGCCGAAGGGCCTGTTCCTGTGCTGTACTTTTCTTTGTTCTTTGTTGTTTGAATGAGTAACATTTCAATAAGCACAACTGGCCAATTGAGGGCTGCTGGTATTTGTGGACTTGACCCTCAATGCGACCCCAGCAACCACAAAGGGAAGAACTGAACTTTAGCTTCCTCTTCATAATCTTTCTCCGTTAAGTTCGGGATGTTATTCTTTGCAACAGGCGCTAACAGCGGGGAGGCGATAGTTGTACTGTCCCAGAACTAGGTCAAAGGTGTCCTTCCAATGTGCCTGTGTGTGTTTTACAGCGCATTCTAAACTGCTGATGTGTAATGACGTCTGCAATGAAAGGTTGGTGACTGACACTGAAAGTTCATTGAGAAAGTAAATTGTTCCCTGCGTTGTTTGTGCCAGCAGAGACCCAAGAATAGCAAAACAATTGACCCAGGTGACTGGTTGTTGCCAAGACAAATGCTACACTTGACAGCCTGGTCTCCCCCCACCGGGTGCCTTGAAAACAACAAGCTTTTAAAGGCATTTTTATTTCACAATTTGCAGTGCAGAAACAGGTCAGTCATCACAACTAATCAGTGCCAGTGTTCATCCACATATCAACATATCGTTCTATTTTTTTCTCCGTCATGTACTTACGAAGCTTCCCTTTAAATGCATCTGTGCTGTTCGCCCCAAACTCTCCACCTGGCAGCACATTACAAATTCGAACCATTCTCTGGGTAAATTTTCCTGAATTCCTTATTATACACATGTGGGCAGCACGGTAGCATAGTGGTTGGCATTAGGTTTCACAGCTCCAGGTCTGCGTGGGTTTCCTCCGGGTGCTCCGGTTTCCTCCCACAGTCCAAAGATGTGCAGGTTAAGTGGTTGGGCCATACTAAATTGCCCATAGTAATAATAAGAATAATCGCTTATTGTCACAAGTAGGCTTCAATGAAGTTACTGTGAAAAGCCCCTAGTTGCCACATTCCGGCGCCTGTTCGGGGAGGCCGGTGGGAGAATTGAACCCGCGCTGCTGGCCTTGTTCTGCATTACAAGCCAGCTGTTTAGCCCACTGTGCTAAACCAGCACCAGAGTTCAAAAAGGTTAGATGGGGTTAGGATGGAGGTGTGGGCTTAGCGGGTTGGTCTTTCCGGTGTGCACTAGATGGGCCAAATGGCCTCCTTCTGCACTGTAAATTCTATGTCTATGTGCACATAGGTTTGACGTTCTCTTTAATGCACCTAGTTATTTGTTTCCCCACCCTTGCAACACTTTGTAAAGCTCTGACCACCCAAACAAACTATGGGTGGGATTCTCCATCCCGCCGCACCCGTTTTCTGGTGCGGTCCGTCCCCACCGGCAGCAGGATTTTCCATCCCGGCAGGCGGCCAATGCGGTTTCCCATTGTAGGCACCCCCATGCTGTCGGGAAATCCGCGGGTGTGAGTGCGCTGCCGGCGAAACGGAGGATTTGGATTGGTTTTATTGCCACGTATACCGAGGTACAGTGAAAAGTATTGTTCTGCATAAAGTCCAGGCTGATCATTCCATACATAAAAAAAGCATTGGGTAAATAAATGCACAATGTAAATACATAGAAACAGGCATCGGGTGAAGCATACAGGAGTGCAGTACTACTCAGTAGAGAAGATGTTTGAAGAGATCAGATCAGTCCATACATTGGTTATCCTGCCGAAAGAGAATCCAGCCCTATGGGTTTGATTCTCCCGAACCGCGACTGGGTGCTCCCACCAACGAGAAAACCAGCGACCCCAACCTGCCATGCTATGGCACTTGGAATTTATTTTTAGCGGAATCAGTTTTTCCATGCCATTCCATGGCACACCGGGTCCGCACTGCAAATGAGAGGGTGGCACCTAATCACTCTGACAGATCCCGCACGAGATCTGAGCACCACTTTTAAAGGGTGCTCCGATCACAATAAGCTTCTGTAGCACCTAACACCCATCCCCCCGAATCGTTGATAGGGACCCCCCCCCCCCCCATACCCTAATCACTGACAAGGGCCCCAGCCCTCAGAACCCTCCTTGAGCCCCCCCCCTCCCCCAGGCTCCCCTCCAGCCCCCTACTCGGTACCCCCCAATCTCTAATAGTGCCCCCCCAGACCTTCCCCAGTACCCCCCCTTCAGGCCCCACTCCTTGATAATGCCACCTAATCAGAAAATCAGGAGCTGATCAGGTTCCCCCTGGTTCGACAGCTCCGAATGGCTCATATTGCGGCCTGTTGCGCCAGCTCCGGGTCCTCGCCTGGCTTCTCATGGACACCATCCTCGTCCGAAGAGGCCTGTCGTTCTTCGCCCTGCTGTGCAATGTTGTGCAGGACACAGCAGGCCGCCAGGATGCTCGAAACCTTCTCAGGTTTGTATTGGAGAGCTCTGCCAGAGTGGCGCAGGCTGCGGAAGAACACCTTTAAGAGGCAAATGCTACTGGTTGCTGAGTGAACATTGATTTGTGGGCAGCACGGTAGCATGAGTGAATAGCACTGTGGCTTCACAGCGTCAGGGTCCCAGGTTCGATTTCCCGCTGGGTCATTGTCTGTGCGGAGTCTGCACGTTCTCCTCGTGTCTGCGTGGGTTTCCTCCGGGTGCTCCGACTTCCTCCCACAGTCCAAAGATGTGTGGGTTAGGTGGATTGGCCATGCTAAATTGCCCTTAGTGACCAGAAAAAGGTTAGGATCGGTTATTGGGTTACGGGGATAGGGTGGAAGTGAGGGCTTAAGTGGGTCGGTGCAGACTCGATGGGCCGAATGGCCTTCTTCTGCACTGTATGTTCTAACAAAGAACAAAGAAATGTACAGCACAGGAACAGGCCTTTCGGCCCTCCAAGCCCGTGCCGACCATGCTGCCCGACTAAACTACAATCTTCTACACTTCCTGGGTCCGTATCAATCTATTCCCATCCTATACATGTATTTGTCAAGATGCCCCTTAAATGTCACTAGCGTCCCTGCTTCCACCACCTCCTCCGGTAGCGTGTTCCAGGCACCCACTACACTCTGTGTAAAAAACCTGCCTCGTATATCTACTCTAAACCTTGTCCCTCTCACCTTCAACCTATGCCCCCTAGTAATTGACCCCTCTACCCTGGGGAAAAGCCTCTGACTATCCACTCTGTCTATGCCGCTCATAATTTTGTAGACCTCTATCAGGTCACCCCTCAACCTCCGTCGTTCCAGTGAGAACAAACCGAGTTTATTCAACCGCTCCTCATAGCTAATGCCCTCCATACCAGGCAACATTCTGGTAAATCTCTTCTGCACCCTCTCTAAAGCCTCCACATCCTTCTGGTAGTGTGGCGACAAAAATTTAACACTATATTCCAAGTGTGGCCTTACTAAGGTTCTATACAGCTGCAACATGACTTGCCAATTCTTATACTCAATACCCCGGCCAATGAAGGCAAGCATGCAGTATGCCTTCTTGACTACCTTCTTCACCTGTGTTGCCCCTTTCAGTGACCTGTGGACCTGTACACCTAGATCTCTCTGACTTTCAATACTCTTGAGGGTTCTACCATTCACTGTATATTCCCTACCTGCATTAGACCTTCCAAAATGCATTACCTCACATTTGTCCGGATTAAACTCCATCTGCCATCTCTCCGCCCAAGTCTCCAAACAATCTAAATCCTGCTGTATCCTCTGACAGTCCTCATCGCTATCCGCAATTCCACTAACCTTTGTGTCGTCTGCAAACTTACTAATCGGACCAGTTACATTTTTCTCCAAATCATTTATATATACTACAAACAGCAAAGGTCCCAGCACTGATCCCTGCGGAACACCACTGGTCACAGCCCTCCAATTAGAAAAGCATCCTTCCATTGCTACTCTCTGCCTTCTATGACCTAGCCAGTTCTGTATCCACCTTGCCAGCTCACCCCTGATCCCGTGTGACTTCACCTTTTGTACTAGTCTACCATGAGGGACCTTGTCAAAGGCCTTACTGAAGTCCATATAGACAACATCCACTGCCCTACCTGCATCAATCATCTTTGTGACCTCCTCGAAAAACTCTATCAAGTTAGTGAGACACATCCTCCCCTTCACAAAACCATGCTGCCTCTCACTAATACGTCCATTTGCTTCCAAATGGGAGTAGATCCTGTCTCGAAGAATTCTCTCCAGTAATTTCCCTACCATTGAAGTAAGGCTCACCGGCCTGTAGTTCCCTGGATTATCCTTGCTACCCTTCTTAAACAGAGGAATAACATTGGCTATTCTCCAGTCCTCCGGGACATCACCTGAAGACAGTGAGGATCCAAAGATTTCTGTCAAGGCCTCAGCAATTTCCTCTCCAGCCTCCTTCAGTATTCTGGGGTAGATCCCATCAGGCCCTGGGGACTTATCTATCTTAATACTTTTTAAGACACCCAACACCTCGTCTTTTTGGATCTCAATGTGACCCAGGCTATCTACACACCCTTCTCCAGACTCAACATCTACCAATTCCTTCTCTTTGGTGAATACTGATGCAAAGTATTCATTTAGTACCTCGCCCATTTCCTCTGGCTCCACACATAGATTCCCTTGCCTATCCTTCAGTTGGCCAACCATTTCCCTGGCTACCCTCTTGCTTTTTATGTACGTGTAAAAAGCCTTGGGATTTTCCTTAACCCTATTTGCCAATGACTTTTCGTGACCCCTTCTAGCCCTCCTGACTCCTTGCTTAAGTTCCTTCCTACTTTCCTTATATTCCACGCAGGCTTTGTCTGTTCCCAGCCTTTTAGCCCTGACAAATGCCTCCTTTTTCTTTTTGACGAGGCCTACAATATCTCTCGTTATCCAAGGTTCCCGAAAAATGCTGTATATATCCTTCTTCCTCACAGGAAAATGCCGGTCCTGAATTCCTTTCAACTGACACTTGTAAGCCTCCCACATGTCAGATGTTGATTTGCCCTCAAACATCCGCCCCCAATCTAGGTTCTTCAGTTCCCGCCTAATATTGTTATAATTAGCCTTCCCCCAATTTAGCACATTCACCCTAGGACCACTCTTATCCTTGTCCACCAGCACTTTAAAACTTACTGAATTGTGGTCACTGTTCCCGAAATGCTCCCCTACTGAAACTTCTACCACCTGGCCGGGCTCATTCCCCAATACCAGGTCCAGTACCGCCCCTTCCCTAGTTGGACTGTCTACATATTGTTTTAAGAAGCCCTCCTGGATGCTCCTTACAAACTCTGCCCCGTCTAAGCCCCTGGCACTAAGTGAGTCCCAGTCAATATTGTGGAAGTTGAAGTCTCCCATCACCACAACCCTGTTGTTTTTACTCTTTTCCAAAATCTGTCTACCTATCTGCTCCTCTATCTCCTGCTGGCTGTTGGGAGGCCTGTAGTAAACTCCCAACATTGTGACTGCACCCTTCTCATTCCTGATTTCTACCCAGATAGCCTCACTGCCCTCTGAGGTGTCCTCCCATAGTACAGCTGTGATATCCTCCCGAACAAGTCGCGCAACTCCGCCACCCCTTTTACATCCCCCTCTATCCCGCCTGAAACATCTAAATCCTGGAATGTTTAGCTGCCAATCCTGCCCTTCCCTGAACCAGGGGCGAAATTCCCCTACCCGCCCCGCCACATTTCTGCCCCGGCCTGCCGGCGGGGGTCTCCGTAGCACCGGCCGGTCAATGGGGTTTCCCATTGTGGGGCAGCCCCACGCCGTCGGGAAACCCCCGGGCGCCGGCAAAACGGAGACTCCCGCCGGCGGAGAATGACGCCCCAGGTCTCTGTAATGGCAACAACATCATAGTTCCAAGTACTAATCCAAGCTCTAAGTTCATCTGCCTTACTTCTTGCATTAAAACATATGCACTTCAGGCCACCAGACCCGCTGTGTTCAGCAACTTCTCCCTGTCAGCTCTGCCTCAGAGCCACACTGTCCCTATTCCCTAGTTCTCCCTCAATGCTCTCACCTTCTGACCTATTGCTCCCGTACCCACCCCCCTGCTGTACTAGTTTAAACCCTCCCGTGTGACACTAGCAAACCTCGCGGCCAGGATATTTATGCCTCTCCAGTTTAGATGCAACCCGTCCTTCTTATATAGGTCACACCTGCCACGGAAGAGCTCCCAGTGGTCCAGATAACGGAAACCCTCCCTACACCAGCTGTTTAGCCACGTGTTTAGCTGCTCTATCTTCCTATTTCTAGCCTCACTGGCACGTGGCACAGGGAGTAATCCCGAGATTACAACCCTAGAGGTCCTGTCTTTTAACTTTCTGCCTAGCTCCCTGAACTCCCGCTGCAAGACCTCATGCCCCTTCCTGCCTATGTCGTTAGTACCAATATGTACAACAACCTCTGCCTATTTGCCCTCCCCCTTCAGGATGCCCTCTACCCGTTCAGAGACATCCTGGACCCTGGCACCAGGGAGGCAACATACCATCCTGGAGCCTCTTTCATGTCCACAGAAGCGCCTATCTGTGCCCCTATTACTATTGCTCTTCTGCGCTTTGACCCACCCTTCTGAACATCAGAGCCAGCCGTGGTGCCACTGCTCTGGCTGCTGCTGTTTTTCCCTGATAGGCTATCTCCCCTTGACAGTATCCAAAGGGGTATACCTGTTCGAGAGGGGGACAACCACAGGGGATTCCTGCACTGACTGCCTGCCCTTTCTGGTGGTCACCCATTTCTCTGCCTGCACCTTGGGTGTGACCACATTTATATAACTGCTATCTATGACGCTTTCCGCCACCTGCATGCTCCTAAGTGCATCCAATTGCTGCTCCAACCGAACCATGCGGTCTGTGAGGAACTCCAGTTGGGTGCACTTTCTGCAGGTGAAGCCATCCGGGTCGCTGGAAGCCTCCCAGACCTGCCACATCTCACAGTCAGAGCACTGCACCCCTCTAACTGACATTGCATCAATTAATTAGTAAATTAAATTTAAAACTTTTTAAAAAAAGTTACTGTTAACTATCTGTTTCCTGGCACTAGCACATAGCACTATAAATGTGAAAGCTAAATGTAGTACACTCCGATCTATGGCTTAAATACCCCTTTAAATATTAATTAAGTAATTATGTTTAATTAGTTACCAATGCTTAATTTTTTAAATTTAGTGTAGATTCCCAACCAGCCACTCAGGTCACAGCTTTTCTGTGATGTCACTTCAGTTGCCCCCCCCCACACACACAATTTGAAAAGGGTCTCAGATGTTCTCAGGTTCTCTCCCTGCTGATTAAAAGTGTTCTATAAAGGCTCTCTGCCTCAGTGTGGGCCTCTGCTCAGGCGTCATCAGCCATGACCTCAATGGATATGTCTTGTTGCTTCCTAACCAACCCCTCACCCATCAAATCACGGCCTCATGACCCAGTCTGGGATGGGAGGGTGGAGACCCAGGTTTCCAGCCCATTAATCACATTAAAATGAATGCAAATTAATTCCACCCAATCAGGATTCCTGTTGACTGCGGTTGGGAATGAGGAATCCCAAAGTTAATCATTTTTTTGGAAAGATTCCGCCAGTTATTTAAATATAAATTATTGTTCTTGATATTTTCTGCCTGTAGATACTGACTCAGCTGCTGTACATTTCCAGATATTGCAATAAGCTGATAAGCTGATTTACAGGAAAGCAAAGGAGGAGGTTCTACATTGAAGATATTTGGAAACAGCAAAACCCAGCAACCTGCAGTTGAGGTAATTGCAAAAGATTTTTCTTTGGTGACTTCACATCACTTTCAATAAACGACAAAGTTCCAGGCAACCACAAAGAAATCTGAAGAGGAAGTGAAATTCTGTCCGGATATTTGTAATACGATCCAAATTTCTTCAATGCCTGTTGCAACTTTATCAAATGTCAAAACTGGGAGTGATCTCAAAGAAATAGTGAACTTTTATTTGGCTTTCCTAATTTCTTAGTTACTTTCATCAAATATGCCAAGATCCACATTTCCAGATTGACCTATCGCAGCCAAACCTTTACCAGTCATAATCCTAAAATGGCTGCCAAGAAGCGCCTGGAAAAAGCTGGGCCAATCTCCTTTTCCCCATCATAATAATTCCAGGAAACACAGGCTGAAAGGCAAAGCAGGTTGATTCTCCAACACAAATTAAGGCTGTGACCAGGTCGCAGAAATCAGATATCCCAGCCTGGGACTATGGGGAACTGTCGATCCAGGTCTAGGGGTCACTATTTAAGGCTGTACTGGTGAGCCCCTATTGGGCGGGCCTCCGCTCAACATGGGAACTCGTTCCACGAAGCCCACGGGGAATTTGAATAGCGATCCCGTGTGGTCTTCGCAAGGATTATAACATCCTTCCTCCCTCAAGTCCGTTTCATCCCCTTCACTCCCGTGGCGATGGAGCCTCTTCCACCTTTTGGCACTAGGCCTCGTGTCTGTAGCAGACGGACCGGATCGGGGGACTTGAAGCAGACTGTGGACCTTAACTTCCTCGATGGGCGTGTCAGGGTTACAGAAGGGGGCTTGTCCTTGGTGTTGGCTTCCGGAGGCTAACCAGTCGCATCAGCCTCCGCCTCGGATCCTAAGTTTTCACTATCGGGGGAATGACCCCAGGGTACCTTGTTCTGGAGATGGCTGCGACTGGAATTGGGGACATAATTTCCACTGGTGTGGGCTCCCGCCTCATCAGGTGGTCCAGGAGCTTTTTCACGGCCTTTCCCTGGACCTTGACAATATAGTAAATCCCAACATAACACCAGGGATCCAACTGGAGCCGTTCCCAAAGTTCCGTCATATATGGTTTCTCCAGCTTTAAATGTTCTCTCGGGCCTGCTGGCACAATTCCTCTTTTAACTCTTCTGCTTGGACTCCACCTTCCCCGCCAAATTGGGAAATAGCCTGGCGCTCAGTAGCTGTCCCATTAATAATTCGGCCAGGGTGACTCCTGTCATGGTGTGAGGCGTGTTTTGGTAGTTTTGGAAGCCACTGACTGTTTCTTCATCCTGTTCTTGAATGTCTATAACGTCCGCGCTGCCGGACCATTGGATGACAGGTAGTACGGCGCAGTCCAGATGTGCTTGATGCCGCTCGACTTCAAGAACACCTGAAATCCCCACTGGTAAAGGCGGTACCATTATCGGATACACGGACTTGTGTTATGCCATGGGTACAAAAACTTTGCCGCAGTTTTTCTATTGTGTGAGTTTAAAAAAAAATTTTTTTTTAAGAGTACCCAATTCATTTTTTTCTCCAATTAAGGGGAAATTTAGCATGTCCAATCCACCTACTTTGCACATCTTTGTGTTGTGGGGGCGAAACCCACGCAAACACGGGGAGAATGTGCAAACTCCACACGGACAGTGACCCAGAGCCGGGATCGAACCTGGGACCTCGGTGCCGTGAGACTGCAGTGCTAACCACTGCTTCGCCGTTCTGCCCTTGCGTGAGAGGTTGGGACACACTTGAGATGCTCTTCCAACCATTTAGAATGGGTGTTGACCTGAAGTTTATACATCAATGACCTAGAGGAAGGCGCAGAAGGGTGGGTGAGTAAATTTGCAGACGATACTAAAGTCGGTGGTGTTGTCGATAGTGTGGAAGGAAGTAGCAGGTTACAGAGGGATATAGATAAGCTGCAGAGCTGGGCTGAGAGGTGGCAAATGGAGTTTAATGTAGAGAAGTGTGAGGTGATTCACTTTGGAAGGAATAACAGGAATGTGGAATATTTGGCTAATGGAAAAGTTCTTGAAAGTGTGGATGAGCAGAGGGATCTAGGTGTCCATGTACATAGATCCCTGAAAGTTGCCACCCAGGTTGATAGGGTGGTGAAGAAGGCCTATGGAGTGTTGGCCTTTATTGGTAGAGGGATTGAGTTCCGGAGTCAGGAGGTCATGTTGCAGCTGTACAGAACTCTGGTACGGCCGCATTTGGAGTATTGCGTACAGTTCTGGTCACCGCATTATAGGAAGGACATGGAGGCTTTGGAACGGGTGCAGAGGAGATTTACCAGGATGTTGCCTGGTATGGAGGGAAAATCTTATGAGGAAAGGCTGATGGACTTGAGGTTGTTTTCGTTAGAGAGAAGAAGGTTAAGAGGAGACTTAATAGAGGCATACAAAATGATCAGAGGGTTAGATAGGGTGGACAATGAGAGCCTTCTCCCGCGGATGGAAATGGCTAGCACGAGGGGACATAGCCTTAAACTGAGGGGTAATAGATATAGGACAGAGGTCAGAGGTAGGTTCTTTACGCAAAGAGTAGTGAGACCGTGGAATGCCCTACCTGCAACAGTAGTGAACTCGCCAACATTGAGGGCATTTAAAAGTTTATTGGATAAACATATGGATGATAATGGTATAGTGTAGGTTAGATGGCTTTTGTTTCGGTGCAACATCGTGGGCCGAAGGGCCTGTACTGCGCTGTATTGTTCTATGTTCTAACCCAAAGATGCACAGGGAAGGTGGATTGGCCACGCTAAATTGATCTTTAATTGGAATTTTTTTTTTTAAAGAATGGGCGTTGACCAAAATGAGAAACATTGATCCTAAGAATGGACCAGCGAAGTCTATGTGCACCCTTACTCATGGTCTTCCTGGGCATTCCCATGGGTGTAAGGAGGCTGAAGGTGGGAGCCTCTGCTTTTACTGGCACAAGGAACATTGCTTCACCAAGTCCTCGATATCCACATCAAGCCCAGACCACCAAACGTCGCTCCTCACGAGCATCTTCATCTTAGATACCCCTGGGTGACCATTGTTAACTCCATCAGAACTGGGCGCCAACCTGGGTGGGGAGAACTACTCGGGATCCTCACAGGATTAGATCATCTTCAAGATTTAATTCCTGTCTTTTTATGAGGAAGGGCTTAATGTCATCCGTGGGAGGTCTTTGGATCCCGCCACTGAGGATCATGTGGCGTAACTTGGACAATGTGGAGTCTGCTCAAGTTCAAGCTCTAATCTGCTTCACAGATACTGACAAGGTATCTGAAAAGTTTAAAGTCATGACGACTTCTTTCAACGCCGGCAAAATGGCTAAGCTCATGGGCAGCAGGAGGCGACTCAGAGCATCCGCGTTGGCAATACGTGCTGCAGGGTAGTGCTCGAGGGAGTATTCATAGGCGCCTGTATCAAGCCCCAGCATTGGATCCAAGCCAAGGAAATGGGGGGAATTACCTTACCTTCTTTGAAAAGGCCTAGCAAAGGCTTGTGGTCTGCAGTTACTGATGGAACATTTTCACACCAAAAATAACAGCCAATCAATTCTTTTCAATCTGTGAATATCACGGCTCAGCATCTGCAAGGGTCCTGTGTGGGTATGCAATGGGCTTCTCCATGTCATCGTCTCATCAATGTGAGAGGACTGCATCCACCCCATATGGAG
Organism: Scyliorhinus torazame; assembly: GCF_047496885.1. Lineage (NCBI taxonomy): Eukaryota > Metazoa > Chordata > Chondrichthyes > Carcharhiniformes > Scyliorhinidae > Scyliorhinus > Scyliorhinus torazame. The sequence continues at coordinate 97,031,692 of NC_092728.1, read as the reverse complement.
AGGCTTCAGACTTCAGTATCAGTTCTTTCCTTTTTGGGGTCATAATGGGCCAGTATATTTGAAGACAACAGTTTTATGTTTGTGAAGCTTCATCCTGCGGTGCCTGCCATGACCACCTTTGATGATTTTTCAGTAACGTGTGCAGGGGTGACAACAAAATGGTCAAATTTGGGGTGAATTTCCCATAGTAATTTATCAGGCGTGAGGCTTTGTTGACTGTAACCTGACTTCTTGGGCTTTAGGACGATGACCACTGGCGCAACCCACTCCGTGAATCGTACTGGCCATATTATCCGGAGGCCTTCCAACCGCTCGATTTCCTTCTCTATCTTCGCGACGAATGCATATGGGACTGGCCGTGCCCTGAAATACTTCGGTATGGTGTTGGGATCCACATAGATCTTGGCCTTTTATTTTACTGAGGGGTATTTGTTAATAGTCTCGCACAATCCACCGATCCCTAATTAAAAAATTTCCAGGCAGTCCAATTGGATCTTCTGGAGCCAATTCCTGCCCACGGGACTAGGTCTTGATCTTCGCACGACTATGATCGGGAGTGGGGCCGACTGCTGTCCATAGGTTACCGGGGTTGTGGTGGTCGCCTTAATCTTCAAAGATTCTTCCATGTACTTAGCTAGTCTGACCCTAGTATTCCTGAGGTGTAAGGGCAGAGTAGCCGTTCGGAGACACTGGAATATCTGTTCTCCAATGGCGAAGTCGGCAGTTCTCATATCTACCTCCATCTGTAAAGAAAGCCGTTGACAAGCAGCCGTACCCTTGGTAGTGTTTTCTCAGGGCTGGCAAGACGTAGGCCTGAGGTGGCTTTGGCTTCTGGCCTGGGCGGCTCACGTACTGCTGATTCTGGCAGTGGTGCCAGGGTTGTACCCTGCGCCAGCACCTGCAACCCTGTGATCCTCAGGGGAGGTTTCCAGAGTACTTCTGGGATTATCTGGCCATTTTCTGAAAGACCGGGATGCCCTTTGGAATGTTGGGTTGATGGTGGGTGAAGCATGTGGGTGCTTTCACTGGATACATTGGCTTCTTTATACGAGGACACTCCCCCCAACCTGAAGACGCTACTATCCGTCATCCCTTGACGTTCTTGCGTCCCTCAGCATTCTCCAAGGGTAAAGCTATTTCTATAGCCTTTTTGAGCTCTAGGTTGGGCTCTGCCAGTAATTTTTTTCTGTCTGATAACGTTAATCCCACACACTAGCCTATCATGTAGCATTTCAGTGAGGGATGGACCAAATTTGCAGTTAGTAATAGTAATAGTAACAATCGCTTATTGTCACAAGTAGGCTTCAATGAAGTTACTGTGAAAGGCCCCTAGTCGCCACATTCCGGCGCCTGTTCGGGGAGGCCGGTACGGGAATTGAACCGTGCTGCTGGCCTTGTTCTGCATCACAAGCCAGCTGTTTAGCCCACTGTGCTAAACCAGAGATAAACCAGAGTTATCTGCCACTTCCCCAATCTGGCAAGAAATTCTGTAATGGGTTCCCCCGGGGTCCCCTCAGCTGCGTTAAAACGGTAGCATTGGAGGCTTTGGGTCATAATGGCTTCTCACCAGGTCCATGAGCTCATCAAACGTTTTAGTGACAGGGGTCGCTGGATAGGTCAAGCCTTTGAAGACGTTAAACGTTGGGGCCCCGCATGCTATACCTGCGCGAAACCTCGATCTCCATCTCTTTACCTTTCCTCTTTGTTGATGCTACACGTTGGGGCCCCGCATGCTGTTGAGAGAATTACCTTTTGTCTCTCAGCCCCTTCAATGCCGTTGGCACAAAAAAAAGTGCATGCTCTGGACATACTGGGCCCAGTCCTCCATGTTTGCATCAAAGGGCTCAAGTCTTCCAAAGCATTTCTGGGTTTGTTTGTTTTTCTCACCGACGCTGTCTTCTGACCGCCAATGATGGAGTGAAGAAAATTGGGGATGCACAGTGAAAAGTTAATGGAAAAGTAGATTTTCAAACTGTGAGTGGAGATCAGTTGGTTCCCATACAAACAGGGGAAATCGCTGATGGGTCTCCCCACGAGCTTTGTGGAATATGGGTTCCCATGGTCAATGGGCGGAGGCCAGTCCAACAGGTGCTCACCAGCAGGGCCTTAAATATCGACCCGCAGATCCAGACCGGCAGTTCCCCAGAGGCCTGGGCTGGGACATTTGTTTCATGCGCCATGGCTGCGGCCTTATTTGTGATGGAGAATAAACCTTTTTTGCCTTTCAGCCTGCGCCCCCTGGAATTATGACATTGCCGACGTGGACGAAGCATCAAGCACGGGATTCTGAGCAGTCTTTAAAACTTCAGAAGACAGCCCCGGTGAGAAAAAAAAGCAAACCCAGAAATGCTTTGGAAGACTTGAGCCCTTTGATGCAAACAAGAACAGATCAGAGGCTTGGAATTCTGCGACGAGTGTTGTTAATTGTGTTTCTCTTAATTTGGCTCTGAAGATGGCGGCCAATATGGTCGTCTTCCTTAATTCTATTTACGTTTGCTCTAGAGTCGCCAGGTATCTTTCGATACCGCCACAAGGTTCAAAACCGAATACTGATCAAAGACTCGATACACCAGTTAGTAAGTTCAACCTCAATGCTCATTTATTTACACACACAGTCAAATATACTCATGCATAAAACTCTACAAACTAAACTATCACTACTGCTAAAGCCTATACTTAGCTTCGGGCGCCCACTCAGTCAGAGGAACAATGGCCGTTGTTCGGTTCTGAGGCTGCTGGAGTCGGATTGGTACGGAATAACAGCTCGGAGCGTCTGTCTGGTAGCGTGCGTTGACCTTGGACTTACTTGTTCTGATGTTGCTGTTGGGCAGGTCTCTCCTTGGTGAGAGCCAGAGCCACAAGAGAGCGATTCTCTCTTGGGAGATTCTTCTAATACCCGAAAGGGGCTTTGCGCGCTTTTGGGAGGGCCTTGAACTTGGCCCCAATTAATTGGGCCGTTTCCCAATCGTTCCGACAGATTTCCTCTAATAGAGGGGTGGGTGCCCTGATTGCTGGGCGTGTGCTAGGTGGCCGTTGGCCTGCTTTGTTCTGGTCTCCTCTGGCGCTGGGGTGTCTGTCTTGGTATTGTTTACTTAAATGTTACCTTTTTGTTCCCGGGGATGGCTCATTTGTATGGTAATGGTTTTGCAATATCGGTCTTGTCTGGGAGCTACGGCTCCAATCAACAGACAAACTTTGAACCTGCTTGCTTTCTCAGTACTGTCCATTTTCCTGCAATCTTTGTCCATTTTGTAATCGGGACGTGGCCATCCCAGATGACTACACTCCCTCCTTGTGATCCTCAACGCGAAGTGTGAAGGATCACATTACTGCGTCGTCTTCGTTCTCTGACCAAGCGGGACACCCGTAAGCAGTTCATGGGCTCTACACTGCCCTCTCCTATGAAACGCAATTCTTTACCTAAAATCATTTTACTTACATACATCAGTATAAAAATCTACGGGGCGCTATGACATTCAGGCATGCATTACAAAATAAAAAACTGGAACCTCTAACTATCCTCAATAAACTATCCTCACTCAAACAGTCAAAAATAATCTACAACACTTTAAATGTACAAAATAGCAGCAACACAAGTTTCTCTGGCCTGGCAGTCAGACACAGAGGTTTACATTTCGTTATTGAACAAAACACACATAAAGAGGAGCAGATGCACCTTAATTCATGTCAAGGGGTTCGGGGGTTTGGTGAAGTCCGAAAATAGGGGACCTAAACGTGTATACCGGGGTTCAAGAGTGGTATTCTCTCCTTCACCATTTTCTGATTCTAAGTGTCTGCACGGCACTGCAGAGTATCGCCAGTACTAAGAGGGCTTCTACCATGTAGGATAGTGAATACCAGGCGATAAACCTACCACACCAGGTCGGGGTATCGTTAACTGTCTTAGGACTAACTATCTCGGGGTTCTGTGTATGGCAGGGGTGGGAATCATTCACAGCCTGTGTGGTAGGGTTCAGGGGGGTAGCGTCCGTGCGCAACTGAAGGGATCCCGCTAAGATCCAGGTGAACATGAAGGTTGTCTTCATCTTTCCGTCTTTCTCTCTTCTTATTTTTCTTCCTCTGGGCTTCCTGAGGTTCCGGAGTTCTATGGACACAAGCATAATATCTGTTATTATCTTGCTTAAGATCCTGTATGTCTGTCCTTTGTTGCCAATTACCCATTATAATTGGTCACCATCTGTGACTCCCCCTTTTTTTTTTAAACCAAATATTTGGGACAAGACATCTGAGAGAATACTGACATGGTGCGGGCTGTCTCGCAGCCTGGGTGATCTACCATCCTAGTGTTTGAGGATGTAAATAGCATGCAGAAGCAACCTAAGGGTCGCCAAAAACAAACAAAAGAATTTTGAACTGGAAGTGCCAAAATGGGGTGCGTATGGGCCGCGGCGGGTAAGAAATGGGTGGAATCCCCGGGTAGGATGGTGATCAGTGCCGTTTGTGCTCTACCCGAGCGTGGCTGACCAGAGGGGGGTCCTCAGGCAGGGCGGGGACCAGTGCCGTTTCTCCACTGCCTGAGCGACCGGCAAGAACGGGTAAGAATGTGGTTGTCGTGGGGGGCTGCCTCTCGTGATCGAATCAGGAGAGTAGCTATGAGTGGTGTTTGTCGACAAACTAGTTCCTCTGAACGGTTGTCTGTCAACAAACTACTTCCTCTGAACGGTTGTCTGGGGACAAACTTGTTCCATTAACAGTCATTGGGCGTCAATAGGGTGGTGGTGTGGGGCCATGTAAAACTTTCAAATTTCCAAACAACAAACATGTACATTAAACGAACAAACATACAACAAACATGGTGCAGGTTCCATCAGAAAGGACACCGTATCTCTCCATTGGTTCCTTTTTTCCATCATCTGGACACCTCATTAATCAGTAGCGAACAGGGTCACAAAGGGATTCCTTTGGTGGGAGTCAGACTGTATGTCATCATTTTCTCCCGGCTGCCGTACTCTTGACTGGAGTAGTTTGGCTAAAGCTGCTTGGGGTGAATTGGGGTCCATCTCATCATTCCGGATGAGCCTGAACAAATTGTCTCGGTGCCAGAATCGTGTGTCGAGGTTGGAGCTGCTAGGTTGTAATCCGTAATCGTCGGGCGGTGGGTCTGGGTCAGGGGCTTCGATGTATGTGACTTCGAAGGGGTCACTGGAATCATGCTTAGATTCGCTGGGAGTGGGGCCTGGTGCAGGGGTGTAATCGTAACGTGGTGTGCTGTGGCTGTCGTCATTGCTGTCGCTATCACTGTCGCTGCTGGTTGAAGGAAGGGAGAGGCGGAGTCGTGCCTCTGGGGGTGGAGTTGAAAATGTGTCTGAGGACGGGCTGGACTGGCTGGGGGAGGGTAGGAATACGTCATCTGTGGGCGTGGCGTGCTCGACTGCTGCTGTGAGCAAGATGTGGTGTGAATGGTTGTTCTGCAAGCCATAAGCCTTAAGCTGGTTTATGTGAAACCACGCAGACTTGCCATTGGGATATGTGATCTTGTATACAGAGGGGCTTACTTTGCCGAAATGGAGTACGGTCCGGAGAATTTGGGGGAAAGGAATGAACTGGGGTTGTATAGGGAAAGCATCACTTGCTACCCTACTACAAACTCGGTGGCGTGTACCTTTTTGTTGAAACAAGCCTTGCTTTGTTTCCTCCTGGTCCCAAGTCTCACAGCTGCTGCGAGTTGGGCTGCCTTTATGTTCTCAAGTAACTGCTGTACAGCATTTTCATGCGTGAGGGCGGTGACTGCGGGGCTGGCCAAATCCAGTCCTAATAAATACTCTGTCCCTTTCATGGGGCGTCTGGTCATGACGGTGTGGGGGGTGTATCCTGTGGACGTGGATACCGTGTTTCTTAGGAACATTAAAGCAAATGGGAGAACTGAATCCCAGGTGCTGTTGTTCTGTTGTACCATTTTCCTGAGAGTGGCTTTTAGAATCCTATTCATCCTCTCTGCAATGCCGCTTGACTGGGGGTGGTAGGCTATGTGAAATTTTTGCCTGATTCTGAAAATTGTGAGGATGTTTTTCATTACTCGTCCTGTAAAATGGGAGCCTTAATCGGACTCTATACTGCGTGGGAGACCCCATCTTGTAAAGATGTGCTGTGTTAGTATTTTAGCTGTTGCCTTCACTGTATTCGTTCTCGATGGAAAAGCTTCCACCCATTTTGTGAAGGTGTCGCTGACCACCAACACATTCTTATAACCATTTCTGCAGGGGGGTAGGGGTCCTATGTAGTCTATCGGCAAATTCGCCCAGGGGCCATTAACGGGGCGGGTGTGACTAAGCTGAGCCTTTCTTGCATATCTGTCCGGATTGTTCTGGGCACAGATCAAGCAATTTTCGATGTAGTGAGTAACATCGGCTTTTAAATCAGGCCACCAGCAGAGGGGTCTGAGGTGGGCTAGGGTGGGTTCAATGCCTTGTGTCCATGATTGTCATGGAACTGACGAAAAATCTGGTTCCTGTCCTGGCTGGGAACTATGTAAATGCCTTCTTTTAAAATTACGCCGTCGCATGTGGTGATTGCGTCTTAAAACTTGTCATACGGGGCTGGGAAGGTTCCCTTTAAACTTCCCTGAGTTTTTCATCTTCCTTCTGTGCCTTTGCTAGATCCTGAATGTTGGTCTGTGAGACCTGAACCGCGTGTACTGGGGTGCTCTCGGGGGGGTTCCAAAAGTAACCTGCCTTCGCTTGGGCGTCTGCTTTAACGTTACCGGGGGGAAAGAATGGTGATGACTGCGAACCTTAATTATGCCATATTTCCTATTTTTGGCTGTCTCTAGGATATGTCGGAGTAATGGCGCTGAGGGTAGGGGCTTTCCGTCTGCAGAAACGAATCCTCTAGTTTCCCACAGGGATAGGAATTCCGTCAAACTATTACAGACATACAAGGTGTCCGAATAGATGTCTGCTGGGTTCGGGAACGAGTCGGGGTGGTCTACAATGTACGCTAAGGCTGCCAGTTCTCTGCCTGTGAGCCTAGATGTCCTGGCAACTTTAGTGAAATCTCATCTAAGGCGCGTCCCTGTGCGTCCTCTACATAAATGCCGCAACCGGTAATTCTCTTTCCGTTCAAAACTGTGGAGGAGCCGTCCACATAAATGTTCAGGGGAGCACACGTGTCTGTGGGCTGGGGTCTCTGGGGTGTATTACCTGCTTTCCTGGGAGCTGCCTTAGGTGTAAATGGGCCTGTGTTGTGTTGTGTGGTGATGATCTCACACTCATGTGGGGTTCCTGCATATTGCAAATTATCAGCTAGGAAGATGTGGGTCTTGGTTCTTTAGTCTGTAATGTCCCGTCCCTGTAAAAGAAGGGTCCAACGGGCTGCGCGGATTTGGCTGACTGTGCCATCTTTAAGTCGGCCGTCTAACAGTAGCTGTGTTGGGGTGTGTTCAGTAAGAATGGTCATGGGGTTGAGTCCTGTAATGTAGGCGAAATACTGTACTGCCCAAAAAACTGCGAGCAGGTGCCTATCGCAGGAAGAAAATCCTTGCTCGGCAGGATCAAACTCGCGTGAGATGTATGCCGCGGGGCGTAATTGGTCATGGCGTTCCTGGAGGAGTACGGCCGAAAGGGTTCGGTCGGTGCTTGCAACTTCGATTGCGTACGGGGAAAGTTGATCTGGGACCTGTAATGCGGAGGCTGTGCTGAGGGCTCTTTTTAAAGTATCCACGGCATCCGTGTGCTGTGGAAGCCATTCCCAAGGTGCCTGTTTCTCGAGAAGGTCGGATAGGGGCGCTGCTTTAGTGGCGAAACCATCGATATGTTTTCAGCAGTAGCCAACCAGTCCTAAAAATGACCGGAGGGCTGAGACATTATGGGGAAGGGGCAATTTGACGATTGAGTCAATTCTCTTTTGCTCGATCTTGCGTTTACCCTCTGTGATTACTGTACCCAAGTAAATCGATTTTTCCTACAAAATCTGGGCCTTCTTGGGGTTGACTTTACATTCAATTTCTTTTAGGAGTGCTAGGAGTTTGGCGAAAAGCAAAATGTGCTCTCCCTTTGTGTCTGTCTGTAGTAGCAAGTCATCTACATACTGGCCCAGACAATCGGGGTGGGAAAATGTTGCTAGTCCATTTGCCAGCTGTCGGTGGAAAATGGAGGGGGAGTTGTGAAAGCCTTGTGGAAGGCACGTCCATGTATATTGTTGTCCCTGGAATGTAAAGGCGAATTTGTACTGGCACGCTTTACCCAATGGAATGGACCAAAAGCCGTTGCTAATGTCCAAAACCGAAAAAAGTTTTGACTGCAGTCCCTGTTTGAGCATGGTCTCGGGACTCCTGGCCACAGTGGGGGCTGCTATTGGGGTTACTTTGTTCAGTTCCCAGTATTCAATGGTCAGTCGCCATGATCCATTGGGTTTCCTGACGGGCCAAATCGGTGCGTTATTTGTGGAGGCTACTGATCTGAGTATGCCTTGATCCAGCAAACTCTCTATTACCTTTGAGATTTCTCCCTCTGCCTCTTGGGGGAAACCATACTGCTTTTGGGGTCTGGGGTGGGCAGTAAATGTCGCTAATTGTGTTTCTCTTAATTTGGCTCTGAAGATGGCGGCCAATATGGTCGCCTTCCTTAATTCTCATTACATTTGCTCTAGAGTCGCCAGGTATCTTTCGATACCACCACAAAATTCAAAACCGAATACTGATCAAAGACTCGATACACCAGTTAGTAAGTTCTAACTCAATGCTCATTTATTTACACACAGTCAAATATACTCATGCATAAAACCCTACAAACTAAACTTTCACTACTGCTAAAAGCCTATACTTAGCTTCGGGCGCCCACTCAGTCAGAGGAACAATGGCCGTTGTTCGGTTCTGAGGCTGCTGGGGTCGAATTGGTACGGAATAACAGCTGGGAGCATCTGTCTCGTAGCGTGCGTTGACCTTGGATTTACTTGTGATGTTGCTGTTGGATAGGTCTCTCCTTGGTGAGAGCCGGAGCCACAAGAGAGCGATTCTCTCTTGGGGGAATTCTTCTTATACCAAAAATGGGCCTTGCGCGCTTTTGGGTGGACCTTGAACCTGGCCCCAATTAATTGGGCCATTTCCCAATCGTTCCTATCGATTTCCTCCAATAGAGGGTGGGTGCCCTGATTGCTGGGCGTGTCCTAGGTGGCCATTGGCCTGCTTTGTTCTGGTCTCCTCTGGCGCCGGGGTGTCTGTCTTGGTATTGTTTACTTAAATGTTACCTTTTTGTTCCCGGGGATGGCTCATTAGTATGGAAATGGTTTTGCAGTATCGGTCTTGTCTGGGAGCTACGGCTCCAATCAACAGACAAACCTTGCACCTGCTTGCTTTCTCAGTTCTGTCCATTTTCCTGCAATCTTTGCAGAGTGTCCATTTTGTAATCGGGACGTGGCCATCCCAGATGGCTACACGAGTGACTCACTTCCCGATTTCCAAATCCACAAGCTACAAGGCACAAGTCAGGAATACTCTCCACTTGCCTTGATTTTATGAAGTTCCCACAACACTCAAAAAGTTAAACACCATCCAGGACTGAAGCCCTCTTGATCGGCAACCCATCCTCCACGTTAATCGTTCACTCCCATCACCACCAGCACACAGCGGCAGCAGTGTGCACCCTATAGAAGATGCACTGCAGCAACTCTCCAAAGCTCCTTCGACAGCACCTTCAAATCTATGACCTCCACGACTTCAAAGGAGAAAGGTAACACCACCACCTCCACGCTCCCGGTCACGCTGCACACCATCCTGACTTGGAATTTGATCACTCGTTCAAGATCACTAGATCACCATCATCTTCTCAATGATATTATGGGGTGGCAACAACTGCTGGCCTTGCAAATGACACCCACATACTGTGAATGGATAAAAGAAATTCAGTGAGCATAGTGGCCCAAAAAAGTACTCACTTATATTCCTCCAATTTTTTTGAGCAATCTTCTGATGGAGGTACCTGCAGAACTCAGTCAGTGCAGGAAACCTTCAAGACATCAGCAAAGCGAATCCATGCAGAAACTATGTTCCCTTTTTCACAGCACTAGCTGCCTCATTCTGGTGCGTAATGGGTTTTTAAAAATATATTTTTATTGAACTTTTAACATTTTATACAAATCGAAACAAAACAACAATACAACATTGGCAGCACGGTAGCACAGTGGTCAGCACTGTTGCTTCACAGCACCAGGGTTCCAGGTCCAATTCCTGGCTTGGGTCACTGTCTGTGCAGAGTCTGCACGTTCTCCCCGTGTCTGCGTGGGTTTCCTCCGGGTGCTCCGGTTTCCTCTCATAAGTCCCGAAAGACGTGCTGTTAAGTAATTTGGACATTCTGAATTCTCCCTCTGTGTACCCAAACAGGCGCCGGAATGTGGCGACTAGGGGCTTTTCACAGTAACTTCATTGGAGTGTTAACGTAAGCCTACTTGTGACAATAAAATGTTTATTATTATTACATGCATCAACACCCCAAAAAGGCAAACTCCTATCAACAACTATAACAACTCTCCCCTAAAGAAAACCTAGGACAACCCTTCCCCCCACTAACAGCTAACAGTGACCAGATGGTTGAAGTGCAATATGAATGACCACCAGCTACGATAGAACCCGTCGATCGGCCCCTCACAAGTGAACCTGACCTTGTCGAGGTACAAAAACTCCATTAAGCCAACTATCCACCATGCGGCACTGGATGTAGCAGAATCCAATGTAGCAGAATCTGCTGCCAAGCCAACAACGGGGCGAAAGCTAAAGCATCCGCCCCACCCCCGTCCTCAATTCCGGCTGGTCAGACACACCAAATATCGCTACTAATGAACAGGGCTCCAGATCCACGTTCAGGATTGCCGATATGGTGTTAAGAAAAGATCCCCAGGAACCCAACAACTTGGGCAGGACCAGAACACATGTGCGTATGGTTCACAGGCCCTCTCGAGCACCGCTCACACCTATCCTCGGCCCCTCAAAAAAACGAATCTTGCTGAAATGTGCTCTGAACATTGAGCTTTATCAAACTTAGCCTCGCTCAGGATGACGTAGCATTAACCCTCTGGAGGGACTCACTCAACACTTCGCCTCCAAAATGCGTCCCAGCTCCTCCTCCCACTTGGCCTTCACCTCCTCAACCGAAACCTGCTCTTCCCCAATGATCCATCCGTATTTCCCGGACGTGCTTCCCTCCACTGACCCCACACAGGAGAGTAGTACGTAAAGAGTTTAAATATCCCAACAATTCTTTGAAAGGTTACGGGGAGAAGGTAAGTGGGTAAGGGGGTAGGTGGGTGTAGTAAATGGGTAGGGTAGCAGCTGGGTATGTTGTTGAGGTTGGGTCAGGTTATGGGGGAGTCGGATGGAGTCAGGTATTGAGGTCTGGTTGAGGAGTCAGAGGTTCAAGGTAGTGTCAGTGAGTTGAGGGTTAGTCGGCGGGGCGGTTTGGTAGAGTTGAGGTTCAGGGGTGTAGTCGGGGTGTTGCGGGGGGGGGGGGGGTTAGTGAAGTGATTGGGGTTTCAGTTGAATAATTATCCAGGAATTAGGCTAGGACTTTTCTGCCTAACATTTTCTGGGTAGCTATCCGGATAAGTAAGTCAGTAACTCAGAGGCCGAGGCTTTTTCTGAGGGTCAGAGGAATTACCCACCGGAAGTGCAAATTCCCATGGAGGCATGCCATTGGGACTTCCGAAGTGTCTTGTAGCATGTATGGGGGGGGGTTATGTCCAGTCTCTAACTATCTGGAGAAGGGAAGATTGGCGCCAGTATAACAGGTATGAGGAAGTGCACTTAAATTGCTGAATCATGTGGAAAACCACTAAAGCTAAGTGCCCATAGATGGTTGAAAACAAATGTGTTGCTTTTCTAATTATCGCTTGGTCAGAATATGTTCTTCTAACTGCTCGCACATGTTTTACACTTAATCTGAATTATACTTGAGGTAAACAGTTCAATGATTTGTGTTCTTCAAGGCTTATCTGTTCCTTCTAATGGACTGAAACCCACTTATTGACTTTGCTTATCAAAGTGATTTCAGCATCAGAGAGTTTGCTGTGAAATTATGGGCAACTGAGGCAGCAACACACAGCGAAGTCCCAACACCCACTGTGTTGATTCGCCAATTAATGAAGGACACTGGGGCAAGCTATCAGAAATCCACGGGTGCACCTACGGAACGGTATCTAGACATTAGAAACACCAGAGGGGGAGGCAGAACAGAAAGAGAAATTAACCAAAAGGACGCATTGTAAAAGTGAGTGCAACCGAATTAACTGCAGTGCAAACTATCTTTGTGATCAACAAGACTACATTTTATTTGAAATTACAGAATCCTCCTCCCCACCCCACTCAAGGTGCCCATAACGGCCCTACGTTTAGGCCCACTCCTTGTTTTTCTAGCTAAAGTGAAACACTGTGAAGTAATATCACCGCTGATTTTTTATTGAGCAACCTATCTATATGCTCATTACTCAGCATTTCTGAATGTCACGTGACCTTATACATAACCAAGTCAAACCTACATAAGTAAAATATATGTTTGTCAAGGTGAATACTGTGTGACCCTAGATATACCTCAGTTTTATCACATGGGCAAACTTTGCACATGACAATAAACTCCATATAAAGCAATTGGCTTTTTCGCTTTAAATGGCTTCACTGGACGGGAAAAAAAAGAATAAGTTCCGAATGTCCAGATAAACGGACGGCACCTGGATTGCACAAGGCAAAAATAATAATGTTCCATGCAGAATGTCAGGAATCAAATAACCGAATCACACTAAAACCAGAACACCAATACTCTGAATCTAGAATCAGCTTGATAAGCACAGTCAATAATGGGGCTTCAGTCAATTAGGATGAACAGAGAAGCCTTCAAAGGATCCAAATCATTGAATTTCAAAAGTATTTCAGATTAAAGGCCCCATAAGTGCAGACAGAAGAATAGATGTACTCTGAGCAAGGGACAATGATAAAAGCCACAGATTACTTTACAACTTTCTACAGACACTTAGTTTTAATGGTTATCTTTATTTCCAAATAAGTCAGAAATTTGCTTGCCCTCCCTCCAGCCTATTCATTGACATCTACTCGACACTAAGAATCCAAATGCAGATTGGATCACTGCTTTACCATTTAAAAAAATAAATACATTTAGAGTACCCAATTATTTTTTCCAATTAAGGGGCAATTTTAGCGTGGCCAATCCACCTAACCTGCACATCTTTTGGGTTGTGGGGGCGAAACCCACGCAGACACGGGGAGAATGTGCAAACTCCACACGGACAGTGACCCAGGGTCGGGATTCGAACCCGGGTCCTCAGCGCCGTAGGCAACAATGCTAACCACTGTGCCACCGTGCTGCCCCTTCTTTACCATTTTTGATTGAACTGGAGGACTGCACTGTTGGATGTACTGGGGCACGAGGATCACAATGAACCCACGTGAACGTAGGTATCAGGAGCAGGCAGAAGGCCCTCGGCCCCTCGAGGCTGCTCCACCATTCTATAAGATCACGGCTGATCTGATTGTAACCTCAACCCCACATTCCTGCCTACCCCTGATAACCTTTCACCCCCTTGTTAATCAAGAATCTATTCTCCTCTGCCTTAAAAATATTCAAAGACGGGCAGCACAGTGGCGCAGTGGTTAGCACTGCTGCCTCACAGCGCCGAGGTCCCAGGTTCGATCCCGGTTCTGGGTCACTGTCCGTGTGGAGTTTGCACATTCTCCCCGTGTCTGCGTGGGTTTCGCCCCCACGGCCCAAAGGATGTGCAGGGTAGGTGGATTGGCCACGCTAAATTGTTCCTTAATTGGAAAAAATGAATTGGGTACTCTAAATTATGAAAAACAATATTCAAAGACTCTGCTTCTACTCTTTTGAGGAACAGAGTCCTCGAGACTCACGACCCTCAGAGAAAAAAATCCACCTCATCTCTGTCTTCAATTAACAACCCCTTATTTTTAAACAGTGCCCCCCCCCCCCTCCCCCGGGGCATATAGTAGGTAAGGGAAATGGGCCAGAAACAATACAAATGACAAGCTCTGCATAGATCGTTGAGAAGGAAGAGGAGAAGAGCACTCAGCAAAGAGGCCTTATCCATGCAAGGTCTTCAGGGAACGTTACTGTGGTGATGTGCATCACTGTAAATACACAAGGGGTTCATGTACATACACTACACCTAGCTAGACACTAGAGGGAGCACCAGAGACATCATGACACACAGACATTCAACCAATAGGTCAGTAAGATAGGACACGACCAATGGGCAGTCAAGACACACGCAGAGGTGACACTACCACAAGGGGTCTACCCATATATAAGGACACAGTACACATGATCTTTTTCTTTCCAGTGGAGACACTTAGTGAGTATAGACAGGTTGATTGAAACACATCACACCCACCACGTGGATTGTAGCAGACTGGTTAGTTAGTCTGAGTAGTTATAGCAGGATTGACAGGAGAGTCGAATCCAAGTAGGAGAATTGTTAACAGTTTAATAAATGTGTTAAAGCTATCTCCAAGTCTGAACCTTCCTTTGTCAGAGTGCACATCAAGGAAGCAGCTTATGCTACATGAAGAGCATAACAAAACAGTTACTCTCAACTCAATCTCAGCGAGCAACAGTGTGCGTGACTCCATTTTACAAAGGAGGTGTTCACTGAAATTTGCCACCTTTCACAGGCAGACCTGCAGCCCCAGAGCAGGGCATGTTATTCGGGTGAACATCTATCTGTTCACCCGAAAGGAAGAAGCTGGAGCCAGTCTGTCTTCAATATGGGTTTGTTCGTAAAATTCAGGGGCAGCACGTTGGCGCAGTGGATTAATCCTGTTGCCTCACGGCGCTGAGGTCCCAGGTTCGATCCCGGCTCTGGGTCACTGTCCATGTGGAGTTTGCACATTCTTCCCGTGTTTGCGTGGGTTTCGCCCCCACAACAATAAGATGGGGAGGCACGGAACAGGAACAAAAACCTCGGGAGCACCGTCATTTTAACTGACTGCACCCTACCCGCCAGGGAGAGTGGCAGCACATCCCACCTCTTAAAACTCCTCCTCCATTTGCTCCACCAGTCTCGTGAAGTTAAGCTTATGTAGGGCCCCCCCCCAACTCCTAGCCACCTGGACCCCCAGGTCCCTGAAACTCCTCTCCGCCCTTTTTAGTGGGAGCTCACCAATCCCCCTCTCCTGGTCCCCTGGGTGAACAACGAACCATATTGAGCTTGTACCCGGAGAAATCCCCAAATTCCCTGAGAATCCTCATCACCTCCGGCATTCCCCCCACCGGGTCCGCCACATATAACAACAAGTCGTCCGCATAGAGTGACACCCGATGTTCCTCCCCACCCCGCACCAGCCCCCTCCAGTTCCTCGACTCCCTCAACGCCATGGCCAGGGGCTCAATCGCCAGCGCAAAGAGCAGGGGGGACAGGGGACACCCCTGCCTCGTCCCCCGGTGTAACCAAAAATATTCTGACCTCCTTCTGTTCGTGGCCACACTCGCCACTGGGGCCTCATACAGCAACTTAACCCACCTGACGAACCCCTCCCCAAACCCGAACCTTTTCAGCACCTCCCACAAGTACCCCATTCTACCCTATCAAAGGCCTTCTCCGCATCCATCGCCGTCACTATCTCCGCCTCCCCTTCCACCGCCGGCATCATTATAACATTCAACAGCCGCCGTACATTCGTATTCAGCTGTCTCCCTTTCACAAACCCCGTCTGATCCTCGTGAATGACCTGCGGCACACAGTCCTCTATCCTCGTGGCTAAAATCTTCGCCAACAACTTTGCATCTACATTTAAGAGTGAGATCGGCCTGTATGACCCACATTGTAGGGGTTCCTTGTCCTGCTTCACGATCAAGGAGATCAGCGCCCGAGACATCGTCGGGGGCAAAGCCTCTCCTTCAGCGCACAATTTCCTGGCGACAAGAGGAGCAGTCCCATTGACAATGGCAGGGCACCGGAACAAATGCGACATGTTGGTTAGTAAATCCTGCTCAATGACTGCTGGGGCATGTGAAGGACTCACATCTCATGTCTCATTAGCAAGCCTTCCAAAGCAATCATCTGTGATATTCAACTGTTGGAGACAGGCCATTAAGATTCATTCTTGGACAATTGGACCCTGGTTAAGTTAGCTTCCAGACATTAGCTAATCAAGTCACCTTTGGAATACATGGACAGTGTCTTATTTTTAAATCTCCCTGGCAGTTGGCGAAGGATGGTTACATGACAAGCCAAACACTTCTATGTTTTAAGTATATATTTTCCCAGAGGAACTGAGGACAAGCAGCTGAGAGAGAAAACCCAAGTGGGGTCCTGTGGTGGCTTGAGACAATACACTAGAAACTTCCAGTAAAACAAAAGGGGTTTATTAACAGGAGGCAACGGCAACTATATACAGGCAATGAGCAATTATGGTTAGGTCTTGGATCTCCAGCTCTGGGACCCTCACTGCCCGGGGACCTGCTCCCAGGGCCTTGTGCTATCTCCCTATTGGTCAAGATTTGTACGTTCCTGCACAATTGGTTCTGAGCTGGTCTTGTGGACCTCAAAGGCTGCCCCCTTAAACAGGCCACACAACCACACGTCCCTCATACTTTCTTCTTTCTCCAACCCCCTGGTAAGCTTTGAGCCTTTTGATCGTCCAGGGACGCCCTGCTGCAGACAGAGATTCCTTAAGAGAATCCAACACAGCACTATCACCTCCTGAAGGACAGCCAATTCAGTCGTCTCCACCTTTAAATCGGAAACATCGAATTCAGCTTGAAGCCAACTGAGTCACCCAACTGCAGACTGTAAACTCTTTTACTTTCTTCTATTGACTCCAATTTGGTTAGCCAACTTTCCCCACTCTGTAATATGTATTTGTGTCTGTGTGAATTTCGAGTGTGCTTCTATTTGTCAACCAAATAAACAAAATTAACAAACTGTGGGGTAAATTAAAAATGCTGTTCCTCAAAGGGATACTGAATCCAAGTAAACGGAATCTCAAAGGAATCTTAAAACATCAAAACAAAATGTGATTGAACCACAGTCCCAATGGTACCCATAGGGCATGGAATGCCTTGATGGAGTTTTGAGTGTATATGTGCGAAAGTTGGTGCGTATTTTATTAGGCTTGAACTTCCTTGGAGTGGTAGCCAGCATCAGATTGCCACTCCACTCCTATTTTGTGACCTTGATTTTTTTTCCCCAGCCTGTCTTGCTTGTCCTTCTGTTTCAGGGCGGGCTAGATCGGAGTAGTGCAGCTCATCCTCAGGCTCTCATGTCGAAGGGCAGCTCGGTCAAAGGTCAGGAGGCCACACCCTATTTTTCACAGCACTGACTGCCATAATCCTTTTTTTTAATAAGGGGCAATTTAGCGTGGCCAATCCACCTACTCTGCACATCTTTGTGAGATGTGAGAGTGAGACCCACGCAGACACGGAGAGAAGGCGCAAATTCTTCACGGACTGTGACCCGGGGCTGGGATCGACAACGGGTCCTTGACGCCGTGAGGCAGCAGTGTTTCTTTTTTAACTTTAGAGTACCCAATTCATTTTTTTCAATTATTGGTCAATTTAAAGTGGCCATTCAACCCTGCACATCTTTTGGGTTGTGGGGGCGAAACCCATGCAAACATGGGGAGAATGTGCAAACTCCACACGGACAGTGACCCGGAGGCGGGATCGAACCTGGGACCTCGGCACTGTGAGACAGCAGGGCTAACCCACTGCGCCACCGTGCTGCCCTTGACTGCCATAATCCTGGTGACCTAAAGATCCATTGAAGCTTAAAAATCCTTGACAGGCCAGGGAGAGCGTAAATGTACAAGATAAGTGGATAGGAATCGGGGGATCGACGGGGGTGGTGGGGGGTGGGGGGGGGAGGGTAGAGGGTAGAGGGGGGAGATTGGCTTGATGATTGGGGATAAAGTTTGGGGAGGATTGTGCTGGAATGAGGCTGGTCTGGGAAGGTTGGGGGGGTTGTGGCGGGTGAGTGTCGCCATGGGGTCTTGGGGTGGTGGGGCTTGAGGGCAGTTGGGCCACAGAGACAGGGGGGTGTCAGACCTCAGAGAGGGGAGGGGCCATGTCAGGTCGGGTCAGGGTTTGGGGGAAGGGTTGGGGCTGAGAGCCATGCCTAGCGGTGGGGTGCGGGATAGTTGGTGGTGGGGGAATCCTGTCGGTTGTGAGGGGGGAGGGGTGTAATCCCTTGGGATAGGGGGAGTCACGAGAGGGTGTAGTCAGCGGTGATGACCCCTGGGGGGGAGGGGGGGGGGCTGTGATATGGGGAAGTCCGTGGGGAAGGAGGTAGATTGAGGTATGGGAGGAGTCCCCCGAGTCGTTACAGAGGTTACCCAGAAGTTAGAAGAAGTTTAATTCTAACTTTTTCTGATGCAGCTATTGATGTAATCAGAATCATCCGAAGTTTGCAATTTAAATCACATTTTTACATGGTTGACAATGCAGAGCAATTACCTATAGGAGGTTTTGCACTTCTGGGCAATTGTCGTGCGTACCTTACCTATGAACATCCGAAGGGGATTCCCCAGAGCCTCTTTGGGGTTCCCCCCACAACACAATGTCCTGGTGCTCGGAATTTACGGCATATTTTAGAACAGTTTAAGTATAATAAAGCTAATCTCTTTCTTTGTTAAATTGAAGAAAACCTATCCTTTCGGTTCTTTTGTGATCACAGCACAGCACAGATAAGTTCTTATTGAATTGCCAAAGCAAACATAAACGGAGACAATGGATAACCCTGCCTTGCATCCCTATTCAACTGACAGTAACCTAAGCTGAAGTTGTTTGAGCAAACACTAGCAGTGGGAGTCGTATATAACAAATGAATCCAAGAAACCTTAGCCCAAAACGAAACCTCCCAAGAATCACAAATAGATACCTCCACTCACCCCTATCAAACGCTTTTTTGGCATCCATTAAAACAATTACCTCTGGTTCGGGCGCTGGAGTTGGGGACAAGGAGATATTTAATAATCAACATATATTGGCCGACAGCTGCTGACCCTTGACAAAACCCATCTGTTCTTCCGAAATCACCCCTGGAAGGCAGAACTGCCAACACTTCAGCCAACAATTTAGCATCAGCGTTCAACAACGAGATAGGCCGAGATAACTCACATTCTGGAGGCCCCTTACCCTTCTTCAAAATCAGGGAAAGAAAGTTCTGCACCAATGTAACCAGCAATACCCCCGGAACAATCAATCATTAAACATGTCCAAAAGCAGTGGAATCAACTGCCCCACAAATCTTTTATCGAACTTGATGGGAAATGTATCTGGGCCTGGAGTTTTACCTGATTGTATTAAGCCTAACAGGGATTCCAACTCCTCCCTTCTCTCCCTCTCCACCCCAAGAAAGGACAACCCTTCCAAAACTACATCATGGACGGCCTCTCCTCCGGGGACTCCGACCTGTACAGACTTCGATAAATGGCTTCAAGCGCAGCATTAACCTATAATGGGACGGAAACCACCTGCCACCCGAGTCCCTTATCTGCACAATCTCCCAGGAGGCAGCCTGCCAACTGGCTTTCCTCCCCGTATTTGCCGAACGTCCCTCTCTATCGTTGCAGCTGGCTCACCGCCTTACCCATTAAAAGTAGCTCAAACTGCACTGCAAATTTTCCTATTCGCCAGCAACTCTGGCATCGGGCCAAGCGAGTACCGACAATCCACCTGAAGGATGGAATCCACCAACCACTGCTGCTCCACCCTCCCAGTCCTTACCTTGTGTGACTTTTCTCCCCTAACGACCGCCATAACGGCCTCCAACAACGTAGAAGGTGAGACAGACTTAAATGTGATGTATTCCCCAAAGGCAGAGTATATGCGCTCACAAAATCCTTTGTCTGCCGACAGTGCCGTTTCCAC
This sequence comes from Scyliorhinus torazame, assembly GCF_047496885.1. Classification (NCBI taxonomy): domain Eukaryota; kingdom Metazoa; phylum Chordata; class Chondrichthyes; order Carcharhiniformes; family Scyliorhinidae; genus Scyliorhinus; species Scyliorhinus torazame. Next base: position 97,011,848 of record NC_092728.1, on the reverse strand, counting down.
GGTGGCCGTTAAAAAGGACCCAGCTCTAACACCAAATCCACGAAATGTGGAGAATTATCCGAGATAACAATTGCCGCGTAGCCCGCCCTTTTCACCCCAGGAAGGAGAGACCTACCCACCACAAAAAAGTCAACCCGAGGGTAAACCTGATGGCCATGGGAGACAAAAGGAAAGTCCCTATCACTAAGATGCAAAAACTGCCATGGGCAGTTTGAATGTCTGTCAAAATGTAAAGCATCTGCTAATGGTAATGGTAAGATGTGGGGAAAGTACATTTTTCTCTGACAATATATATTACTTGCTAGTGACATTGAAACAAACCTGTTGGACTTTAACCTGGTGTTGTAAGACTTCGTACTGTGCTCACCCCAGTCCAACGCCGGCATCTCCACATCAATATATATTACGACATTACTTTTAAAAAAAATTCCAATTAAGGGGCAATTTAGCGTGGCCAATCCACTTACCCTGCACCAGCCTACCGTACCAGCCTCCCCGAACAGGCGCCGGAATGTGGCGACTAGGGGCTTTTCACAGTAACTTCATTTGATGCCTACTTGTGACAATAAACAATTTTCATTTAATTTTCATTTTTCATTCATCTTTGGGTTGTGGGGGTGAGACCCACGCAGACACGGGAAGAATATGCAAACTCCACATGGACAGCAACCCGGGGCTGGGATCGAACCCGGGTTCTCGGCGCCATGAGGCAGCAGTGCTAACCACTGCACCACCGTGCCGCCCTGATCTTATTGCATTCTTGATAATAATCTTGCAGTTGCATCATAGAGTGAATGGATTTTATTGACAGACATCTTCTGCCTACTCCCACAAGATCATTATTGCTCTATTCCCATTGACCTCTTCCAGAATCAATCAATAAAAGTTTACACCTTACCCGCATACAATTCATGAGGCGCACACTAAACAGCTTTCGCAGCTATTCAAATTTATTGTGTATGACATTTTGATAAGATGCTATCTAAATTTCCTTTTCTTCCTCAGTTAAGGGTGTTGAGTAACTAGGATCTGAGCACTGCTTTTTCTTGCTGCACTGTGTCGGATGGTGCTGGCCTGAAGTTTGACTTCGAATTCTGTCCTGGACATTTAACTGTAAAAGGTTTTTTCTGTTTTAGCTTTTCACACCTTCTCAGTTGTCTCTTGGCCTTAACAAAAGTCCAACTCATGTTAGATTTCACTTCCAGAGCTCCATTGGACTTCATTACTAAAAGACTTGAATACAGGAACAAGGATATCTTACTGCAGCTGTGCAGGTCATTGATGAGCCTATGCCTTGAGCATTGTGTGCAGTTTTGGTCTCCTTACCTAAAACGTGACAAATTTTCCATATTGGTAGTATTGTTGTATGAAGAGAGATTGGACTGTATTCACTGGAGTTTAGAAGAATAAGAGGGCATTTCAGTAAAATGTACAACATTCTGACAGGGCTTTACAGACTGGATGCAGGGATATTTCCTCTGGCTGGGGAGACCTAGAACAAAGACAACAGTCTCTGGATACGCAGTAGACCATTTAGGACTGAGATGAGGAGAAACATCTTCACTCAGAGGGTGAGGAACCTGAGGAATGCTTGATTGCAGAAGGATGTGGAGCCAAATCACCGAATGTACTCAAGAAAGAAATAGATTTAATAAAAACATAAGAACATAAGAACTAAGAGGAGGAGTAGACCATTTGGCCCCTCGAGCCTGCTCCACCATTCAATGAGATCATGGCTGATCTTTTGTGGACTCAGCTCCACTTTCCGGCCCGAACACCATAACCCTTAATTCCTTTATTCTTCAAAAAACTATCTATCTTTATCTTAAAAACATTTAATGAAGGAGCCTCAACTGCTTCACTGGGCAAGGAATTCCATAGATTCACAACCCTTTGGGTGAAGAAATTCCTCCTAAGCTCAGTCCTAAATCTACTTCCCCTTATTTTGAGGCTATGCCCCCTAGTTCTGCTTTCACCCGCCAGTGGAAACAACCTGCCCACATCTATCCTATCTATTCCCTTCATAATTTTATATGTTTCTATAAGATCCCCCCCACATCCTTCTAAATTACAACGAGTACAGTCCCAGTCTACTCAACCTCTCCTCGTAATCCAACCCATTCAGCTCTGGGATTAACCTAGTGAATCTCCTCTGCACACCCTCCAGCGCCAGTACGTCCTTTCTCAAGTAAGGAGACCAAAACTGAACACAATACTTCAGGTGTGGCCTCACTAACACCTTATACAATTGCAGCATAACCTCCCTAGTCTTAAACTCCATCCCTCTAGCAATGAAGGACAAAACTCCATTTGCCTTCTTAATCACCTGTTGCACCTGTAAAAAAAACTTTGTGCGACTCATGCACCAGCACACCCAGGTCTCTCTGCACAGCAGCATGTTTTAATATTTTATCATTTAAATAATAATCCCTTTTGCTGTTATTCCTACCAAAATGGATAACCTCACATTTGTCAACATTGTATTCCATCTGCCAGACCCTAGCCCATTCACTTAACCTATCCAAATCCCTCTGCAGACTTCCAGTATCCTCTACACTTTTTGCTTTACCACTCATCTTTGTGTCGTCTGCAAACTTGGACACATTGCACTTGGTCCCCAACTCCAAATCATCTATGTAAATTGTGAACAATTGTGGGCCCAGCACTGGTCCCTGAGGGACACCACTAGCTACTGATTGCCAATCAGAGAAACATCCATTAATCCCCACTCTTTGCTTTCTATTAATTAACCAATCCTCTATCCATGCTACTACTTTACCCTTAATGCCATGCATCTTTATCTTATGCAACAACCTTTTGTGTGGCACCTTGTCAAAGGCTTTCTGGAAATCCAGATATACCACATCCATTGGCTCCCCGTTATCTACCACACTGGTAATGTCCTCAAAAAATTGCACTAAATTAGTTAAATTTCTAGATTTCTAGACTGTAAAGTTGTCAAGGGGTGTGGGGTCTGTCGTAACTTGGTTCCATCAGTTATGAGCGAACTATAAATGTTTATTAATACAACTATTTACAGGGCGATGCATATTCAGTGTTTTCAGTCATGCCTCTAGGATGTAACTGAACAAAAGCCCCGTGCTCTGCTCGGGTGATCCCATACGCTAGTTATCGATTGGGTGAGCGGGTTACATGACTCTTCAAACAATTCCCCTTAAAGGAGCTAGCTACCACCCCCCACCCCCTCTAAGTTCCTTACAATACAGAATGATAGTTAACTTACTTATACAGTTACCCATAATGTACAACAATGAACATTTTTAATCAGTCCATCAAAAACTCTCTCTGGTGGCTTCTGCTTCCTCGTAGAGTGGTGAAACTCCACCAACTGGGTGCTTCTGATAGGGTACGTTCTGTAGAAAACTGCCACATTAGGGGTGGGATTCTCTGACCCCCCCGCCGGGTCGGAGAATCGCCGGGGGCTGGCATGAATCCCGCCGGTTGCCGAATTCTCCTGCACCGGATATTCGGCGGGGGCGGGAATCGCGCCGCGCCGGTTGGCGCCCCCCCCCCCCCCCCGGCGATTCTCCGGCCTAGTTGTGCCGAAGTCCCGCTGCTGGAATGCCTGGCGTGGATTAAACCACCTCTCTTACCGGCGGGACAAGGCGGCGCGGGCGGGCTCCGGGGTCCGGGGGGGGGGTGGGGTGATCTGGCCCCGGGGGGTGCCCCCACAGTGGCCTGGCCTGCGATCGGGGCCCACCGATCCGTGGGCGGGCCTGTGCCATGGGGGCACTCTTTTCCTTCTGCCTTCGCCATGGTCTCCTCCATGGCGGAGGCGGAAGAGACCCCCTCCACTGTGCATGCGCGGGGATGCTGTGAGCAGCCGCTGACGCTCCCGTGCATGCGCCGCCCGGCAAAGTCAGTTTCCCGCCAGCTGGCAGGGCGGAAATCAGTCCGGCGCGGGCCTAGCCCCTCAAGGTTAGGGCTCGGCCGTTCAAGATGCGGAGGATTCCGCACCTTTGGGGCGGCGCGATGCCGGACTGATTCGCACCGTTTTTGGCGCCGGTCCGCGGACATCGCGCCGATTGCGTTGAATTCCGCCCCTGGTCTCCCTTCTGGTACTGAGCTTCAACCTCCTTTCAGTGGGAACAATACTCTTGCATGCCATTGGCTGATTGGCTTGGATTGGATTGGATTTGTTTATTGTCACGTGTACCGAGGTACAGTGAAAAGTATTTTTCTGCGAGCAGCTCAACTGATCATTAAGTACATGGGAAGAAAAGGGAATAAAAGAAAATACATAATAGGGCAACACAACATATACAATGTAACTACATAAGCACTGGCATCGGATGAAGCATACAGGGTGTAGTGTTAATGAGGTCAGTCCATAAGAGGGTCATTTAGGAGTCTGGTGACAGTGGGGAAGAAGCTGTTTTTGAGTCTGTTCGTGCGTGTTCTCAGACTTCTGTATCTCCTGCCCGATGGAAGAAGTTGGAAGAGCGAGTAAGCCGGGTGAGAGGGGTCTTTGATTAAGCTGCCCGCTTTCCCCAGGCAGCGGGAGGTGTCGATGGAGTCAATGTCCCGCCGGCGTGGATTAAACCACCTCTCTTACCGGTGGGACAAGGCGGTGCGGGCGGGCTCCGGGGTCCGGGGGGGGGGGTGCGGGGTGATCTGGCGCCTGCGCATGCACAGGTTCGTGTGATGGACTGGGTGGTGTCCACGACTCTCTGAAGTTTCTTGCGGTCCTGGGCCGAGCAGTTACCATACCAGGCTGTGATGCAGCCCGATAGGATGCTTTCTGTGGTGCATCTGTAAAGGTTGGTAAGGGTTAATGTGGACGTGCTGAATTTCCTTAGTTTCCTGAGGAAGTATAGGCGCTGTTGCACTTTCTTGATGGTAGCGTCGACGTGGGTGGACCAGGACAGATTTTTGGAGATGTGCACCCCTAGGAATTTGAAACTGCTCACCATCTCCACCTCGGCCCCCTTGATGCTGACAGGGGTGTGTACAGTACTTTGCTTCCTGAAGTCAATGACCAGCTCTTTAGTTTTGCTGGCATTGAGGGAGAGATTGTTGTCGCTACACCACTCCACTAGGTTCTCTATCTCCCACCTGTATTCGGACTCGGCGTTATTCGAGATCCGGCCCACTATGGTCGTATCGTCAGCAAACTTGTAGATGGAGTTGGAACCAAGTTTTGCCACGCAGTCGTGTGTGTACAGGGAGTAGGGGGCTAAGTACGCAGCCTTGCGGGGCGCCGGTGTTGAGGACTATTGTGGAGGAGGTGTTGTTGTTCATTCTTACTGATTGTGATCTGTTGGTCAGAAAATTGAGGATCCAGTTGCAGAGTGGGGAGCCAAGTCCTAGGTTTTGGAGCTTTGATATGAGCTTGGCTGGGATTATGGTGTTGAAGGCGGAGCTGTAGTCAATAAAAAGGAGTCTGATGTAGGAGTCCTTGTTTTCGAGATGCTAACCACTGTGCCACCATACTGCCCTGTCTACTTCCATTCTTAATGGTCCCTAAGTCACAGTGTTCCACAATTTTCCTAAGTGGTCGCCCCTTGGGCTTTCTCCAGGGAATTAGATTTAAATTGTTGCAAAATCACAGAGGGCATTGGGTGGTAGTGTCCTTTTACCAAATCCACGATCCATATGAACGAGCTTGCATCGGGTTGGTTTGGGGATGTAAAGCTACGGATTAAATTATAGGTTTGAGTCCCACATGTGCTGAATAATATCCCCTCCTCCTCAACTTTGTTTGCTTTGCATCGGGTGTCGCTATATGCGGATGACCTGTTGCTGTACGTGGCGGATCCAATGGAGGGGATGGTGGAGGTCATGCAGACTCAAAGGGAGTTTGGGGAGTTTTCGGGCTATAAGCTCAATGTAGGGAAGAGTGAGCTCTTTGAATGACAGGCGGGGGACCAAGAAAGAGGGATAGGGGACCTACCGCTGAGGAGGGCGGAGGGGAGCTTTCGGTATCTGGGGATCCAGATAGCCAGGAGTTGGGGGACCCTACATAAACTGAATCTGACGAGGCTGGTGGAGCAAATGGAGGAGGATTTCAAAAGCTGGGACATGTTACCGCTCTCGCTGGCGGGTAGAGTGCAGTCTGTTTGTGTTTCAGTGCCTTCCCATCGTGATCACTAAGGCCTTTTTTAAGAGAGTTGGCAGGAGTATTATGGGGTTTGTGTGGGCGAATAAGACCCCGAGAGTAAGGAGAGGGTTCCTGGAACGCAGTAGGGACCGAGGAGGGTTGGCGCTGCCAAACCTGGGGAGCTACTACTGGGCAGCAAATGTGGCGATGATCCGCAAGTGGGTTATGGAGGGAGAGGGGACGGCATGGAAGAGGATGGAGACGGCGTCCTGTAAAGGAACGAGCCTGGGGGCGTTAGTGACGGCACCGCTGCCGCTCTCGCCGACAAAGTATACCACGAGCCCGGTGGTGGCGGCAACGCTAAGGATCTGGGGCCAGTGGAGACGGCACCGGGGTGCAATGGAAGCATCGGTGTGGTCCCCGATCAGGGGTAACCACCGGTTTGTCCCGGGGAAGATGGACGGGGGGTTCCAGAGCTGGCATCGGGCGGGAATTGGAAGAATGGGGGACCTGTTCATCGATGGGACGTTTGCGAGCCTAGGGGCACTGGAGGAGAAGTTTGAGTTACCCCCGGGAAATGCCTTTAGATATATGCAGGTGAGGGCTTTTGTGAGGCGACAGGTGAGGGAATTCCCGTTGCTCCCGGCACAAGAAGTTCAAGATAGGGTGATCTCGGGTGTATGGGTCGGGGAGGGCAAGGTGTCGGAAATACACCAGGAGTTGAAAGAAGAGGGGGAAGCGCTGGTAGAAGAGTTGAAGGGTAAATGGGAGGAGGAGCTGGGGGTGGAGATCGAGGAAGGTCTGTGGGCTGATGCCCTAGGTAGGGTTAATTCCTCCTCTTTGTGTGCCAGGCTCAGCCTGATACAATTTAAGGTGGTCCACAGAGCGCACTTGACGGGGGCGAGGTTGAGTAGGTTCTTTGGGGTAGAGGACAGATGTGGAAGGTGCTCAGGGAGCCCGGCGAACCATGTCCATATGTTTTGGTCATGCCCGGCACTGGAGGGGTTCTGGAGAGGAGTGGCGGGAGCAATATCTCAGGTGGTGAAAGTCCGGGTCAAGCCAAGCTGGGGGCTAGCTATATTTGGAGTAGTGGACGAACCGGGAGTGCAGGAGGCGAAAGAGGCCGGCATTCTGGCCTTTGCGTCCCTAGTAGCCCGGCGAAGGATCTTGCTAATGTGGAAGGAGGCGAAGCCCCCCAGCCTGGAGGCCTGGATAAATGATATGGCTGGGTTCATAAAGTTGGAGAGGATTAAGTTCGCCTTGAGAGGGTCTGCGCAGGGGTTTTACAGGCGGTGGCAACCGTTCCTAGGGTATCTCGCGGAGCGTTAGAGGAAGGTCGGTCAGCAGCAGCAGCAACCTCGGGGGGGAGGGGGGGGGAGGGGAAGTCCTGGGAGTGGGGAGGGAGGGGGGGGGAAAGGGGGGACAGCCTGGGAGGGTGGATGAGCAAGAGATAACATGAAGGGTTGGGGAAACTGGCATGTACGGGTGAGGGCCAGTGTACAAAGCTGTGTAAATATATCATTTTGCCATGTAGATATCTTGCTCTGCGCGATTTCTCGTTATTTTTGTTACGGGGGGGGGGGTTATTGTTTGTCAGGGAGAAAAATTGTGTTAAAAAACTTTAATAAATATATATTTTAAAAAAACTTTGTTTGCTTTGATGAAATATTCTAATCGCTCAACATACTGTATCCAATCTTCGGCAGAAGCGTCAAAGGGATCCACTCCACCAAACGCAGACTGGGTGATCGCTTTGCTTAGCGCCTTCGGCCTGTGTGCATTCAGGACCCTGCCCATCCTGTTGCTGGCATTTTAACACAAGACCCTGCTCCCATGCCCACATGTCTGTCCTTGGCCTGCTGCAATGTTCCAGTGAAGTTCAACGTAAACTGGAGGAACAACATCTCATCTTCCGGTTAGGCACGCTACAGCCTTCCGGCCTGAACATCGAATTCAACAACTTCTGATGATCAGCTCACCAACTCGACCCATTTGTTTTCATCCCATTTCATTTTAACTGTCTTTTACCACTTCTTCCTTTCTTGTCTTTCTTTATATATATTTAACCCCCCCCCCCCCCCCCCCACCCTGCACCTTATCCACCTTTCCTTACCAGGCCAGTCGATTTCGGCGGGAGAAGAGCTGGTGAGTCAATTTCAGCGGGGGCAGTGCGGAAGTGATTGCTGGGAGGTAAGTCTGTCCTTTAAAAACACTTGTCTTTGCAGGGGCAGGCCAGTCGATTTCGGCGGGAGAAGAGCTGGTGAGTCAATTTCAGCGGGGGCAGTGCGGAAGTGATTGCTGGGAGGTAAGTCTGTCCTTTAAAAACACTTGTCTTTGCAGGGGCAGGCCAGTCGATTTCGGCAGGAGAAGAGCTGGTGAGTCAATTTCAGCGGGGGCAGTGCGGAGGTGATTGCTGGGAGGTAAGTCTGTCCTTTAAAAACACTTGTCTTTTCAGGGGAAGGCCAGTCGATTTCGGCGGGAGAAGAGCTGGTGAGTCAATTTCAGCGGGGGCAGTGCGGAAGTGATTGCTGGGAGGTAAGTCTGTCCTTTAAAAACACTTGTCTTTGCAGGGGCAGGCCAGTCGATTTCGGCGGGAGAAGAGCTGGTGAGTCAATTTCAGCGGGGGCAGTGCGGAAGTGATTGCTGGGAGGTAAGTCTGTCCTTTAAAAACACTTGGCTTTGCAGGGGCAGGCCATCGATTTCGGCGGGAGATGAGCTGGTGAGTCAATTTCAGCGGGGGCAGTGCGGAAGTGATTGCTGGGAGGTAAGTTTGTCCTTTAAAAACACTTGTCTTTGCAGGGGCAGGCCAGTCGATTTCGGCGGGAGAAGAGCTGGTGAGTCAATTTCAGTGGGGGCAGTGCGGAAGTGATTGCTGGGGGCTAAGTCTGTCCTTTAAAAACACTTGTCTTTGCAGGGGCAGGCCAGTCGATTTCGGCGGGAGAAGAGCTGGTGAGTCAATTTCAGCGGGGGCAGTGCGGAAGTGATTGCTGGGAGGTAAGTCTGTCCTTTAAAAACACTTGTCTTTGCAGGGGCAGGCCAGTCGATTTCGGCGGGAGAAGAGCTGGTGAGTCAATTTCAGCGGGGGCAGTGCGGAAGTGATTGCTGGGAGGTAAGTCTGTCCTTTAAAAACACTTACCTGGTCCCGTTTTCGGTCCCTCTTTTCTGTTTTTATAAAATATTTTAGTATTTAAGGCGGGAACAGGAAGTTCGACTTCTGGGAAGCCCCTCACCAATAAATTCTGATGGAGAGGAAACCCGAGACACTACACGTGTAGTGTCTCCCACCCGCCCTCCTCCTCTAACCTAATAATAAAACCCATTGGTGTGAGGTAAGTACCATATTTTATTATTAACACTAAGAAGGTAAGTAAGTGATTTTTACTCGTTTTTACTGTTGTACCTTTTTCAAATTGTGTGTGTGTCGGGGGGAAACTGAAGTGACATCACGAAAAAGCTGTGGCCTGAGTGGCTGGTTGCGATTCTACACTAAATTTTAAAAAATTGAGCATTGGTAACTAATTAAACATAATTACTTAATTATAATTTAGAGGGATATCTAAGCCAGAGATCGGAGAGTACTATATTTAGCTTTCGCATTTCTATTAGAAATCTAGTGCTAGGAAACAGATAGTTAACAGTAACTTTGAAATTAAAAAAAAAAATATTCAAAAAAAAATTTAAAAATTTTAATTTTAATTTTAATTAATTGACGCAATGTCAGTTAGAGGGGTGCTGTGCTCTGACTGTGAGATGTGGCAGGTCCGGGAGGCTTCCAGCGTCCCGGATGTCTTCATCTGCAGAAAGTGCACCCAACTGGAGCTCCTCACAGACCGCATGGTTCGGTTGGAGCAGCAATTGGATGCACTTAGGCGCATGCAGGTGGCGGAAAGCGCATAGATCGCAGTTATGTAAATGTGGTCACACCCAAGGTGCAGGCAGAGAAATGGGTGACCACCAGAAAGGGCAGGCAGTCAGTGCAGGAATCCCCTGTGGTTGTCCCCCTCTCGAACAGATATACCCCTTTGGATACTGTCGGGGGGGATAGCCTATCAGGGGAAAACAGCAGTAGCCAGAGCAGTGGCACCACGGCTGGCTCTGATGTTCAGAAGGGAGGGTCAAAGCGCAGAAGAGTAATAGTAATAGGGGACTCTATAGTCAGGGGCACAGATAGGCGCTTCTGTGGACGTGAAAGAGACTCCAGGATGGTATGTTGCCTCCCTGGTGCCAGGGTCCAGGATGTCTCCGAACGGGTCGAGGGCATCCTGAAGGGGGAGGACAAACAGGCAGAGGTTGTTGTACATATTGGTACTAACGACGTAGGCAGGAAGGGGCAGGAGGTCCTGCAGCAGGAGTTCAGGGAGCTAGGCAGAAAGTTAAAAGACAGGACCTCGAGGGTTGTAATCTCGGGATTACTCCCTGTGCCACGTGCCAGTGAGGCTAGAAATAGGAAGATAGAGCAGCTAAACACGTGGCTAAACAGCTGGTGTAGGAGGGAGGGTTTCCATTATCTGGACCATTGGGAGCTCTTCCGGGGCAGGTGTGACCTGTATAAGAAGGACGGGTTGCATCTAAACCGGAGAGGCATAAATATCCTGGCCACGAGGTTTGCTAGTGTCACACGGGAGGGTTTAAACTAGTATGGCAGGGGGGTGGGCACGGGAGCAATAGGTCAGAAGGTGAGAGCATTGAGGGAGAACTAGGGAATAGGGACAGTGTGGCTCTGAGGCAGAGCAGACAGGGAGAAGTTGATGAACACAGCGGGTCTGGTGGCCTGAAGTGCATATGTTTTAATGCAAGAAGTATTACGGGTAAGGCAGATGAACTTAGAGCTTGGATTAGTACTTGGAACTATGATGTTGTTGCCATTACAGAGACCTGGTTGAGGGAAGGGCAGGATTGGCAGCTAAACGTTCCAGGATTTAGATGTTTCAGGCGGGATAGAGGGGGATGTAAAAGGGGAGGCGGAGTTGCGCTACTGGTTCGGGAGACTATCACAGCTGTACTGCGAGAGGACACCTCAGAGGGCAGTGAGGCTATATGGGTAGAGATCAGGAATAAGAAGGGTGCAGTCACAATGTTGGGGGTTTACTACAGGCCTCCCAACAGCCAGCGGGAGATAGAGGAGCAGATAGGTAGACAGATTTTGGAAAAGAGTAAAAACAACAGGGTTGTGGTGATGGGAGACTTCAACTTCCCCAATATTGACTGGGACTCACTTAGTGCCAGGGGCTTAGACGGGGCGGAGTTTGTAAGGAGCATCCAGGAGGGCTTCTTAAAACAATATGTGGACAGTCCAACTAGGGAAGGGGCGGTATTGGACCTGGTATTGGGGAATGAGCCCGGCCAGGTGGTAGATGTTTCAGTAGGGGAGCATTTCAGTAACAGTGACCACAATTCAGTAAGTTTTAAAGTACTGGTGGACAAGGATAAGAGTGGTCCTAGGATGAATGTGCTAAATTGGGGGAAGGCTAATTATAACAATATTAGGCGGGAACGGAAGAACATAGATTGGGGGCGGATGTTTGAGGGCAAATCAACATCTGACATGTGGGAGGCTTTCAAGTGGCAGTTGAAAGGAATTCAGGACCGGCATGTTCCTGTGAGGAAGAAGGATAAATACGGCAATTTTCGGGAATCTTGGATGACGAGAGATATTGCAGGCCTCGTCAAAAAGAAAATGGAGGCATTTGTCAGGGCTATAAGGCTGGGAACAGACGAAGCCTGCGTGGAATATAAGGAAAGTAGGAAGGAACTTAAGCAAGGAGTCAGGAGGGCTAGAAGGGGTCACGAAAAGTCATTGGCAAATAGGGTTAAGGAAAATCCCAAGGCTTTTTACACGTACATAAAAAGCAAGAGGGTAGCCAGGGAAAGGGTTGGCCCACTGAAGGATAGGCAAGGGAATCTATGTGTGGAGCCAGAGGAAATGGGCGAGGTACTAAATGAATACTTTGCATCAGTATTCACCAAAGAGAAGAAATTGGTAGATGTTGAGTCTGGAGAAGGGTGTGTAGATAGCCTGGGTCACATTGAGATCCAAAAAGACGAGGTGTTGGGTGTCTTAAAAAATATTAAAGTAGATAAGTCCCCGGGGCCTGATGGGATCTACCCCAGAATACTGAAGGAGGCTGGAGAGGAAATTGCTGAGGCCTTGACAGAAATCTTTGGACCCTCGCTGTCTTCAGGGGATGTCCTGGAGGACTGGAGAATAGCCAATGTTGTTCCTCTGTTTAAGAAGGATAGCAAGGATAATCCCGGGAACTACAGGCCGGTGAGCCTTACTTCAGTGGTAGGGAAATTACTGGAGAGAATTCTTCGAGACAGGATCTACTCCCATTTGGAAGCAAATGGACGTATTAGTGAGAGGCAGCACGGTTTTGTGAAGGGGAGGTCGTGTCTCACTAACTTGATAGAGTTTTTCGAGGAGGTCACTAAGATGATTGATGCAGGTAGGGCAGTGGATGTTGTCTATATGGACTTCAGTAAGGCCTTTGACAAGGTCCCTCATGGTAGACTAGTACAAAAGGTGAAGTCACACGGGATCAGGGGTGAGCTGGCAAGGTGGATACAGAACTGGCTAGGCCATAGAAGGCAGAGAGTAGCAATGGAAGGATGCTTTTCTCATTGGAGGGCTGTGACCAGTGGTGTTCCACAGGGATCAGTGCTGGGACCGTTGCTCTTTGTAGTATATATAAATGATTTGGAGGAAAATGTAACTGGTCTGATTAGTAAGTTTGCAGACGACACAAAGGTTGGTGGAATTGCGGATAGCGATGAGGACTGTCGGAGGATACAGCAGGATTTAGATTGTTTGGAGACTTGGGCGGAGAGATGGCAGATGGAGTTTAATCCGGACAAATGTGAGGTAATGCATTTTGGAAGGTCTAATGTAGGTAGGGAATATACAGTGAATGGTAGAACCCTCAAGAGTATTGAAAGTCAAAGAGATCTAGGAGTACAGGTCCACAGGTCATTGGAAGGGGCAACACAGGTGGAGAAGGTAGTCAAGAAGGCATACGGCATGCTTGCCTTCATTGGCCGGGGCATTGAGTATAAGAATTGGCAAGTCATGTTGCAGCTGTATAGAACCTTAGTTAGGCCACACTTGGAGTATAGTGTTCAATTCTGGTCGCCACACTACCAGAAGGATGTGGAGGCTTTAGAGAGGGTGCAGAAGAGATTTACCAGAATGTTGCCTGGTATGGAGGGCATTGGCTATGAGGAGCGGTTGAATAGACTTGGTTTGTTCTCGCTGGAACGAAGGAGGTTGAGGGGAGACCTGATAGAGGTATACAAAATTATGAGGGGCATAGACAGAGTGGATAGTCAGAGGCTTTTCCCCAGGGTAGAGGGGTCAATTACTAGGGGGCATAGGTTTAAGGTGAGAGGGGCAAGGTTTAGAGTAGATGTACGCGGCAAGTTTTTTACGCAGAGGGTAGTGGGTGCCTGGAACTCGCTACCGGAGGAGGTGGTGGAAGCAGGGACGATAGTGACATTTAAGGGGCATCTTGACAAATACATGAATAGGATGGAAATAGAGGGATACGGACCCAGGAAGTGTAGAAGATTGTAGTTTAGTCGGGCAGTATGGTCGGCACGGGCTTGGAGGGCCGAAGGGCCTGTTCCTGTGCTGTACATTTTTTTGTTCTTTGTTCTTTGTTCTCCCCTATGCTTTTCCTTCCCCTCCCCCCACATCTACATCTGTAACAGTTTACCCTCTGATGTTAGTTTCTCTGCTGTTTGGCTTTTCACACATTTTGTTCTCCTTGGGGACTGCCATTAGCACTCTTTCGCCGTGGTGTCTGTGGCTATTTGCACCCCATTTCCCTGGGTTTCTGTGGCTATGACTCATCTTTCATTCTCACTCCACAGTATAAATATTTCCCACTTTCTCTGTCTTATAGCTTTGACAAAGGGTCACTTGGGCTCAAAACTTTAGCTCTTTTCTTTCAAGGAACAAAGAAAAGTACAGCACAGGAACAGGCCCTTCGGCCCTCCAAGCCCGTGCCGACCATGCTGCCTGTCTAAACTAAAATTCTCTACACTTCCTGGATCCATATCCCTCTATTCCCATCCTATTCATGTATTTGTCAAGATGCCCCTGAAATGTCACTCTCGTCCCTGCTTCCACCACCTCCTCCGGCAGCGAGTTCTAGGCACCCACTACCCTCTGTGTAAAAACTTGCCTCATACATCTCCTCTAAACCTTGCCCCTCGCACCTTAAACCTATGCCCCCTAGTAATTGACCCCTCTACCCTGGGGAAAAGCCTCTGACTATCCACTCTGTCTATGCCCCTCATAATTTTGTAGATCTCCCTGTAGATGCTGCCAGATCTGAGATTTTCCAGCATTTTCTCTCTGGCACCAAATTCTGGCATCTCTGCAGCTCCCTTCTATTTTGCAAGCTTCACTTTGACTGGACCAGGTTCTGAGTTGATGACCTTGTTAGCGGACTTGCTGCTTTTTTAACTCTATCGTCGAATGTAGTGACTTGGCTCCCCCAGTTATGGACAAACTATAAATGCTTATCAACACAACTATTTACAGGATGATGCAGATTCAGTGTTTCCAGTCATGCATCTGAGACCTAACGGAGGAGAAGCCCACGCTCTGCTCAGGTGATCCCACCTGCCAGTTGCTGATTAGGCGAACAGATCACATGACCCTTCAGACGATCGCCCCTTAAAGGGGCTAGCTACTACAGGGAGAGAGCAAGAGTATGGCATTGCGATAGAGGATCATCTATGACCATATTGAATGGTGGACCAGGCTCGAAGAGCCGAATGACCAACCCCTGCTCCTATTTACTGTGTGTCTATACTTGATAGTTAAATATGAGCACAACTTTCCAACAGGAATCACTGGGCAGAAGTCTGGAGACAAATCCCATCTTTGTTTGCTCTCTCACTTCCTTGGTTATTTCACTCTAAGTTCAGTTATAATGTTCTTCCTGTGGTTACTGATCAATGAACATAACTGGAACTCTCCTGATCTGTATACTGCATCAGTGTTTTTTTAAACTTTTTGTCCAGGACCCATTACCAACAGGCCGTCCTTCGGGACACACGCTGGCCGACCTTCGTGACCCATGCTGGCCGACCTTCGAAACTCACACCGGCTGACCGTCGCGACCCACCATTTTCACTTACCTTTATGTGACAGATGAGCAGTGGCGGACCTACATTTCTGGGGCCCTGAAGCTTGAACTGTTATGGGGGCCCCTTCGCAACCAGCAATGAGGTCTGGGTAACCACTGTTATCTTCTTCAATGGGGTTGTTCCACGACAGATCACCACAAAGTTTTTAAAAATTTAACCACTACATCTCAGATTTTGATTAAAATTGCTGTACTGGATTATCTCACATGTCAAAGTCACTGGTGTGAATAAAAAATTCCTATGCCTTATAGTTTTTGAGTTATGGGGGGATGAAAATTAGGGAAATGTTATATACATGCATGATGCATCATAGAATGATGAAATAAAACATAGAATAGACCACAGTCAATATAATCCTTTATTTTAGACACCTATGAGAATACATACCACATGAAGCACATTTTACTAAATATTCTTTTTTCTGTTTTTTCTAGCAACATATTCACGTACAGTTTTGTCATATGAGAGCTTCCTTGCAATGTCATTTTCTAGAGACAATGGGCGAGATTTTCCGCCCCCGCCCCCGCTGGTTGCCGAATTCTCCGGCACCGGATATTCGGCGGGGGTGGGAATCGCGCCGCGCCGGTTGGCGGGCCCCCCCCCCACGATTCTCCGGCCCGGATGGGCCGAAGTCCCGCCGCTAAAATGCCTGTCCCGCCGTCATAGATTAAACCACCTATCTTACCGGCGGGACAAGGCGGCGCGGGCGGGCTCCGGGGTCCTGGGGGGGGCGCGGGGCGATCTGGCCCCGGGGGGGTGCCCCCCACGGTGGCCTGGCCCGCGATCGGGGCCCACCGATCCTCGGCCGGGCCTGTGCTGTGGGGGCACTCTTTCCCTTCCGCCTTCGCCACGGTCTCCACCATGGCGGAGGTGGAAGAGACTCCCTCCACTGCGCCTGCACGGGAATGCCGTCAGCGGCCGCTAACGCTCCCGCGCATGCGCCACCCGGAAATGTCATTTCCGCGCCAGCTGGCGGGGCACCAAAGGCCTTTTCCATCAGCTGGCGGGGCGGAAATTTGTCCGGCGCCGGCCTAGCCCCTTAAGGTTGGGGCTCGGCCCCCAAAGATGCGGAGCATTCCGTACCTTTGGGGCGGTGCGATGCCCGACTGATTTGCGTCATTTTGGGCGCCAGTCGGCATACATCGCGCCGATACCGGAGAATTTTGTCCAATATGCATAAAGAATTTAAGCGCTCTTCAGTCATGGTAGACCAAAATTTGTTCTTTATAAAGGATAGCTTTGAAAAATTCCTTTCTGCTTCACAGCTCATGATAGGCATTGTAAAGTACAGCTTAAGCGCAGTAATAATATTGAGGAACACTTCAATTATGTGTTGCTCACAAATAAGCTGAAGAACTTCTGCGCATTACATTTTAGATGATGTGTTTTCTTCTGTGTTCTGGGATTCCCTAAGGTGCAAATATTCTTTGAACTGATAACACTCGTTTACTAATTTGTGGTCAATATCATCTTTGTAATACGATATTATAAGTTTAATACTGTCCTCATCAATTTCAGAATTGTTCACCAATTCTGAGAGGAACTTGAACCTTTTCGCAATCTGCTCATATGGGTCAATCCTCTTGCGTAACTGGATTATCGAACAGTCAAAGAGTTGATATAGAGGGCGAAATTCTCCGGAAACGGCGCGATGTCCGCCGACTGGCGCCCAAAACGGCGCCAATCAAACGGGCATCGCGCCGCTCCAAAGGTGTGGAATGCTCCGCATCTTTGGGGGCCGAGCCCCAACATTGAGGGGCTAGGCCGACTCTGGAGGAATTTCCGCCCCGCCAGCTGGCGTGGAAATGACATCTCCGGGCGGGGCATGCGCGGGAGCGTCAGCGGCCGCTGACAGTTTCCCACGCATGCGCAGTGGAGGGAGTCTCTTCCACCTCCGCCATGGTGGAGACCGTGGCGAAGGCGGAAGGGAAAGAGTGCCCCCACGGCATAGGCCCGCCCGCGGATCGGTGGGCCCCGATCGCGGGCCAGGCCACCGTGGGGGCACCCCCCGGGGTCAGATCGCCCCGCGCCCCCCCCAGGACCCCGGAGCCCGCCCACACCGCCTTGTCCCGCCGGTAAGGTAGGTGATTTAATTTACGCCGGCGGGACAGGCAATTTATCGGCAGGACTTCGGCCCATCCGGGCCGGAGAATCAAGCGGGGGGGCCGCCAACCGGTGCGGCGTGATTCCCGCCCCCGCCGAATATCTGGTGCCGGAGACTTCGGCAACTGGCGGGGGCGGGATTCACGCCAGCCCCTGGCGATTCTCCGACCCGGCGGGGGGGTCAGAGAATGTCGCCCAGAACTTATGTCCTAAATTTGTCAGCTCTTCTCAAAGAAGCAATACCACTTGTTCCATCTGAAAATTTCCTTGTAACAATGTGTTTGGAAGCATCAGAATAACTTGAGGTGCTATCTTGACACAAACCTTTTGCTTCTGATTCATAGTGTGCAATCCTATCGGCTGAATTTTCTCTGAGTTCTTTAATAAATGAAAGTAAAGATGATCGCAGAAGATAACCTTCAAATACATCAAAACCAGGGGTTTGGAGTTCCTTACTTGTTTTGTTGAAACGTTCCAGCACTTCTTCCCAAACGACTGTTAAAATAGCATATTCCAGCTTTACCAACTTGTGGTATAAATTCTTTGCATCTCGTTTATGTTCAGGCTTCTCTTCTGAGTCTTCAAAAATATGTTTGAGAGTTTGTAAAATACCCATATATCCATTTTTAATTGCCCAGACTGCTTCATAGTGTGCAGACCATCTAGTTACACTTAAGCTCTTTAGAGAAAAATGTAGATTGCCCTGTGTGTTTAAAATCCCCCATCTTCGTGGAGATCTAGAAAAAGAAACATACAGCTCCTGCAAATTGCCAAAATAGTCAACAACTTCAGGTACAGTAGACACTGCCTTTTCTCCAACAAGGTTAAGTGAATGGGCTGCACATGGTACATAGTCTGCGTACCTGTTTATGTTTTTAAAGAGTTTTGTTCTCACTGGAACGAAGGAGGTTGAGGGGGCGACCTGATAGAGGTCTACAAAATTATGAGGGGCATAGACAGAGTGGATAGTCAGCGGCTTTTCCCCGGGGTAGAGGGGTCAATTATTAGGGGGCATAGGTTTAAGGTGAGAGGGGCAAGGTTTAGAGTAGATGTACGAGGCAAGTTTTTTACACAGAGGGTAGTGGGTGCCTAGAACTCGCTACCGGAGGAGCTGGTGGAAGCAGGGACGATAGTGACATTTAAGGGGCATCTTGACAAATACATGAATAGGATGGGAATAGAGGGATACGGACCCAGGAAGTGTAGAAGATTATAGTTTAGTCGGGCAGCATGGTCGGCACGGGCTTGGAGGGCCGAAGGGCCTGTTCCTGTGCTGTATATTTCTTTGTTCTTTGTTCTTTCGTGCTTGCAGCCCTTTCTCTGAGCCCTTCATGTTAGATGCATTATCGTAGGACCGACCACGGATATTTTCAAGTGAAAGCTTATGTTCACCCAGGACTTGTTGTATTTTGTTGAACAAGGTCGTGGATGAATGGTTTTCTATCGGTAAAAATGTTAAAAATCTCTCACAGGGTTTTCCATTATAGCAGTATCGAACCACAATTACCAGATGGTCAACATGTGTCAGGTTAGGCGTAGAGTCAACAATAATAGAGTAGTGTTTGGTGTCTAGGTTGTTGATTTGATTCATAATTTCATCTTGCACATGTTTTCCCATGATTTCTATCAATTCTTCATACACGGGTTTGGATAGGTAAGTAGCATTTACTTTTTCATTTTTACATTTCTCGAGATGTTCATGTAAAAATAGGTTGAACTCTGCAATAAGTTCAATGGCCCCCATGAAGTTTCCATTATTTGGTGAGCCCCACTTCTCCTCATGGCCTCTAAATGCCAAACCTCTTTCACTTAAAAACTTTATAACAGCTACACCTC